>NC_092239.1:38227686-38512686 GCF_036320965.1 Panulirus ornatus | reverse complement strand
GTGGAATAGTTTTATGTATCTAGAGGTCACTGCTCTCTCTCTCTCTCTCTCTCTCTCTCTCTCTCTCTCTCTCTCTCTCTCTCTCTCTCCTCACTTTACCCCTCCCCCCCCCCCTTTCCCTCATCCTCCGGCTCAATATAACCCAAAGGTCACAAAGACCGAGGGGGGGGGGGGGGGGGGGGGGGGCGAATTGTAGAAACATTCCAACCTCGTTAAATGTCGAGGCGCTCCAGCCAGTTGTGTGATTCAGTTACATCCTAATCTCACAGTCTACAATTTACAGATCCTTTGCCACATACGTTGTGTCCTGGATTTACCATTTAACAATTTCGTGTTTCAGTTTTCATCAGGATCATTTTCATCTCGTTAATACCTTGTCTAATTATATTACCACACTCGTATGTTTGGCTTCCCCAAAAAGACTTTGATATATATATATATATATATATATATATATATATATATATATATATATATATATATATATATATATATATATTGGTTGAGTAACAGACAAAAAAGAGAACTCTGTTTTGTCGTGAATTAGAATTTGTTTCTGACATAATAGAGGGTTTTGTAATTCACAGTTTTGAATGTTAATTACCTTCCCAAAAGCTGCCATAACCACCTGCAGGGGATAAAGTATTAAGTACTGTATAAGTGTAGTGGGCTAAAGTCATGATATCGTTTTCCTATACATGGGTCAGGGATGAAATGGGGATCGAGTGATGTACAATTGGATTGTCACATTGTGTTAGTGTGAAATACTTAACTTCTGGACAGATGTTATCCCCAGTCTCCTCTCACAAGCAGTACATAATTGGCGATGTTAATTGCAAGAACTTTTCCCTTTAGAGTATGTAAAGCTTCGCATATCTAAAGTGGTTTAAATTTGTATCATTTGTATAAATGAGGGGGAACGAAAGAGAGCAAATGGTATTAGCTCTCTGGATACTGCAGGATCAGCACTGGTGTGGGATTTTCATGGGCGATGAAATAGGCAAGCAAAGATGGAAGCCAGATGAAGTGTCGCGTGTAGCTTCTTTTTTTTTTTTTTTGGAAGACGCGAGGAGGAGGTATGACGTCTGGGTCATACGCTTTGCTCCACTGTAATTGTAAGAGCTTGCCAGAGGTCAACATAGGAGAGGGCATAGATTCTGTGGGAGGAAAACCTACGCTGATGTCAAATCGTCCCAGAATACAATTCGAGGCAAAGTTCGGTACCTAAACTGACAGGTGCGTCAGTAGAAGAGTTAGCTATATCAGGTCGGACAAGTTCCACCTGCGACGCCTAGTGGCAGAGTAACGTGGAACCCGTTCGGGATGAGAAGTTCTTTTAATGAGACTGAACACCCAAGTGATACACACACGCCGAAGGTCACTCTCCACTCGCAGTGTAACCTCTAGCAAGCAGAACCCAATAACAGCGTTATATATATATATGTATATATATGACTATCAGTTACATTGACTCATCCATAAGCAAAAATGGTAATTTTATTCATGAAAAGAGGAGTCATGGCTTTCGCAGTGCTCTCCATCATTAGCGGGGTTTGAACGAGGAGCAATACACACGAGAAGAAATCTTCCCGGAATTTAGTCATCAGAATGAATCAGGTAGGGACACTGTGTTGTCATTACTATTGAATCTCTGAACCACTGAATCACAGTAACTCGCTTCTCATTCGACTGAGTAATTCACTTAGTATGAATCATAGTCGTAATGGCAGTCATTTCAAAATACCGACACAATGATGACATTAGTGGTTTCGTAGGTATGATTACAGACCATTCTCGTTGCCTCGAGAAGCAGAGTCAGTAGTATACCTTTCGTTTCGTATCACGTCGTCAAATGAGCAACTTAATGAACGTGAGCAGCGGCAGAAAAGCCCTTGGTCAGGAGGGAGGAGGGAGGAGGAATAGCGGGGGTCAAAGTAGCATTGCAGAGATAATAAACGGTGTATTGAGATCCCTGCCGCCAAGGGCGGAAGATGTATTAAGAATGCGTGCAGCAATGCATAGGGAGAGGAAGTGCTATATAGAATAGAATAGTGTTATTCATACATCCCTTACACAGTTACAGGGTCATGTTCTTCATCACTTCGAAATGTATTAGTGATGTTCCGGGTACCTAACGGGTCTGATGTTACAGCTGGAGGTGACTGGATGGGTACGAAACATTTGTGTCTGTGTGTTTACCCATCTGCCTTCTAGAAGGCCTTTATTGCGGAATTCATTTGCCCCGTAACGTCCCATCTACCATAAAAGTGGTGAACCCTGTCTATTATATCTATTGTCTATTTTGTCATAGGTGAAGATAAAATCTATTATTGATGGTATATAGGCGCCCCTCTGCCCTTGGTGTAGGGTTAGTGTTCGTGATTGATACTTGTGTAGTGACGAGAAGAAAGCATTCCAGTCGTTTAGTTGCCCCGTCTTTGTGTGTGTGTGTGTGTGTGTGTGTGTGCGTCCTGTACAAGGAGGGTTTTTTACACTTACCTGCGTGTACGTATGTCGAGAAGGCCTTGAGGCTTGCACTGCATCATCACACACGACAATGTCATGAAGATGCTCATGAACATGAGGAGATTCATCACCCACACGGCTTTTACCATTCAACTTTAAAACAGTCTTTACGAAGTGCAGAAGGCCTGGGGCATAAGCTTCCTCGGCAGCGCCATGCGAGAGAGAGAGAGAGAGAGAGAGAGAGAGAGAGAGAGAGAGAGAGAGAGAGAGAGAGAGAGAGGGGATGTTTATTCCAGCCTCAGACGTATACGTAAACCTCGCTTCCTCGCTAGTGAC
Source organism: Panulirus ornatus (assembly GCF_036320965.1). Taxonomy (NCBI): domain Eukaryota; kingdom Metazoa; phylum Arthropoda; class Malacostraca; order Decapoda; family Palinuridae; genus Panulirus; species Panulirus ornatus. The sequence goes on along the minus strand of NC_092239.1, from coordinate 38,509,884 downwards.
GTCATCAGGAATATCTCGAGAGGCCATTTGCCAGTCTTAAGAGAGTGGAGGTAAAAATTTTACCCAAGGACACCAAAAACAGCTCGCTCTTGTGGGGCATTCGAGGAGGAGGGGGGAGCTCTCTCTCTCTCTCTCTCTCTCTCTCTCTCTCTCTCTCTCTCTCTCTCTCTCTCTCTCTCTCTCTCTCTCTCTCTCTCTCTCTGCCCAGTCAGCCAAAAAACAGAGAGAGAGAGAGAGAGAGAGAGAGAGAGAGAGAGAGAGAGAGAGAGAGAGAGAGTCCATGAACAGCAGGAATGGTCTTCACCCTACCACGTTAACTCCCATATTCAAGGGTGATTTCTTTCTTTTTTTCTTTTTTTTTTGATATCGGGGAACGTATTCACCTCCTCCGCCCTCATTCATTACCACAGATGCGGGTTTGCCCAGGGAAGGGTAAGCTGTGATGTGGTGGTGTGGATGTCCATTCTTTTTTCTCCTATGACCTGATGGTCTGGCAGGTTAGGTAGGGGGCCCAGCAGCTACGGTTTTCTCGAGCTTCTCCCGATGTTAGGGCATAATGTGGTGCCATTCGTATGATGTTACATCTTTCATAGCGTAGCGTCCCGTCATTCGCTTCATAAAGTTACACACGTCATTGGTTGTACATAACATTAGATATTTTTGTCACAAATGTACATGCTCGTACGGTGAACCATTCATTATATATATGTATAGATATATAGGTATATATGTAATACTCTGTTAGCAACCAGAATACCATCAAATCCACCAGCATCAACAGATCATCACTCAAAAAATAGAGAAATCGACAATAAAACCCTCTACGCCATGACCATCCCCAACACAGATGAGCTTGTAGCATATCCTCACCCGCGACCATCCTCCTCCTCCTCTTCCTCAATACCATTATCAGCACACACTTGCAAACACGACAACCTCCATCCATTACAACCCAAAAAAAAGCTATCAGTATCACTAGGAAGAAAAGTAACAACGTTCATCTATGTAACACCGCCACGGAACCTCGCACCAATAAACCTCCATCACCAAGAAACACTTATTCCTCCTCCAACAGCACCAGGGTACCATTACTCCCAGCAGAATCCAGCACCAACAACAGCTGTACAAAGCAAAGACGGTGAGGTTCTCTCATCCTCCTCTCGTCTTTCCCTCCTCCTTACAACCCTCCCCCATCTTTAAAAGAGTCAGGTCGGCAAACACTTGCTGAGCTCTGATTCATCTTTATCGCTCTCTTTCTCCGAATGTTTTTTTTTTTCCCCCCACTTCTCACACATTATGGCCTTGCCTGAGGCACGTTTTGCCCGCGCCATGTCGGTAACTAGACACACACACACACACACACACACACACACACACACACACACACACACACTCACACTCATATACACTCACACACACTCATATACACTCACACACACTCATATACACTCACACACTCATATACACTCACACTCACTCATATACACACACACACACTCATATACACTCACACACACTCATACACACACATGCACACACCACACACACACACACACAAACACACACTAGTAAAAACCCTAACAACATGGTATTAACCTCACCAATCGATTCACTTACCATCCCCAGGACGCAAGTAGAATCATTGTTTAATATTAAAAAAAGAAAAAAAAAATGAGTTAGGTTACAGCTACCAATATTGTTGACGTCACCCACCACACCAGTGGGAGAACCAACACCTACCAGGGTTAATATGACACAAACGACACAGAAGACCCTGTTAGCATCGGAGGAGCTGAAGTACACACCCGGTGCTGACACAGACGACACAGAAGACCCTGTTAGCATCGGAGGAACTGAAGTACACACCCGGTACTGACACAGACGACACAGAAGACCCTGTTAGCTTCGGAGGAGCTGAAGTACACACCCGGTACTGACACAGACGACACAGAAGACCCTGTTAGCATCAGAGGAGCTGAAGTACACACCCGGTACTGACACAGACGACACAGAAGACCCTGTTAGCATCGGAGGAGCTGAAGTACACACCCGGTACTGATTTGACCAGCAATGGCCGTAAAGGCACAAACAAAAGAAGCCCCACAAGAACAACATCAGAGAACAAGACACATCAACAAGACAAAGACCTTTTTAAGGCCATGACAAACAATAGCTGCAGGAACAAAAGCGCAGACAAAAGAAGCCCCAAAGAATAACATCACAAAAGAACAGACATCAACAACAACAACACAAAGGCTTTTTGGGCCTTGGCGAACAATAGCCATCGGAACAAAAGCACAAACAAAAGAAACCCACAAGAATATCACCACAAAACAAAAGAGGAGACATCAACAACATCACAAAGGCTTTCCAGGCCATGACAAACAATAGCCTCAAGTAACAAAAGCACAAACAAATGAAACCCACAAGAATATCAACACAAAACAAAAGAAGACGCATCAACAACGACACAAAAGACTTTGCAGACCAGGGAAGTCCAGGAAAACTTACCATGGTTAGGGAGCCTCGTGGGTGGGGTTGGATGGGGTGGAGGAGGGATGGAACCCGCCTCCTTTTTTTCTTTTTTTTTTCATTTCACACTAAACTTTTGACCTTCGTGGGCGCGCGGAATGAGAGGTCGGGTCAGACTTGCTTGTGGCCTGAAATGGATTTTCTGGTCAAGTAGAGATTACCTCCAGAGACGTATTAACACTTTATCAATTTTTTCCCCCCCAACGCTGCACTTTATAAAACGCTAAAGTTATATATTTTTTGAGACTTTATGACCATGGAAATGAAACATCCTCGATGCTGACTAAACCGGATAGGATAAGTGAGGATTGGAAAGGTTCAAGATAAGTACTTAAAGTATTTAAGATACTTAGATATTGGTCCTAAGATTCCGCTATCGATTAGTGAAAGTAAATAAATTTTTATATATTATCCCTGGAGATAGGGGAGAAAGAATACTTCCCACGTATTCCCTGCGTGTCGTAGAAGGTGACTAAAAGGGGAGGGAGCGGGGGGCTGGAAATCCTCCCCTGTTTTTTTTTTTTTTTTCAATATTCCAAAAGAAGGTACAGGAAAGGGGGCCAGGTGAGGATATTCCCTCAAAGGCCCAGTCCTCTGTTCTTAACGCTACCTCGCTAATGCGAGAAATGGCGAATAGCATGAAAGAAAATATAGGGGAGATATTATTTTTCCCACGTATTCCCTGCGTGTCGTAGTTTCAACTTATTATCCTGATTGTATTTGTCTTTGTTTCGTACTTTGTTTCTAATGCTGTTCGCCGTTTCCCGCCTTAGCGAGTTATCATCAGTCATAGACGATGGAGCTATAGAGGGAAGAATCCCCGATTGGCTCACTCCTCTGATCCTTCTTTTGGGTAAGTGCAGCAGAGAAGGATTCCCAACCCCTCTCTTTCCACTCCCAGATAGTCATCTTCTACGACATATGGGAGATACATCGGTGGCATATTATCTCTCCCCTGTCGCCAGGGATATATATATATATATATATATATATATATATATATAGTGGTTCCAACAATGTTGTATGGTTGCGAGGCGTGGGCTATGGATAGAGATGTGCGCAGGAGGATGGATGTGCTGGAAATGAGATGTTTGAGGACAATGTGTGGTGTGAGGTGGTTCGATCGAGTAAGTAACGTAAGGGTAAGAGAGATGTGTGGAAATAAAAAGAGCGTGGTTGAGAGAGCAGAAGAGAGTGTTTTGAAATGGTTTGGGCACATGGAGAGAATGAGTGAGGAGAGATTGACCAAGAGGATATATGTGTCGGAGGTGGAGGGAACGAGGAGAAGAGGGAGACCAAATTGGAGGTGGAAAGATGGAGTGAAAAAGATTTTGTGTGATCGGGGCCTGAACATGCAGGAGGGTGAAAGGAGGGCAAGAAATAGAGTGAATTGGAGTCATGTGGTATACAGGGGTTGACGTGCTGTCAGTGGATTGAAGCAAGGCATGTGAAGCGTCTGGGGTAAACCATGGAAAGCTGTGTAGGTATGTATATTTGCGTGTGTGGACGTGTGTATGTACATGTGTATGGGGGGGGGGGGGTGGGCCATTTCTTTCGTCTGTTTCCTTGCGCTACCTCGCAGACGCGGGAGACAGCGACAAAGTATAAAAAAAAAAAAAAAAAAAAAAAAAAAAAAATATATATATATATATATATATCCCTGGGGATAGGGGAGAAAGAATACTTCCCACGTATTCCCTGCGTGTCGTAGAAGGCGACTAAAAGGGGAGGGAGCGGGTGGCTGGAAATCCTCCCCTTTTTTTTTTTTTTTTTTTTAATTTTCCAAAAGAAGGAACAGAGAAGGGGGTCAGGTGAGGATATTCCCTCTAAGGCCCAGTTCTCTGTTCTTAACGCTACCTCGCTAACGCGGGAAATGGCAAATAGTATGGAAAATATATATATATATATATATATATATATGTGTGTGTGTGTGTTTCAAGTCACATGTTCATAAATGTGAAGTTTAAAGCTGATTGTTGGCATAACTATTAAGATATTCAAGAAAATGATCATCACAGGATTAATTGATGTTATGTGATGGACAAAAGAAAAGCGACTTAACACTATCTATGGGCCTCAGAACCCGTCCCATTACAGTCTACACTTCCAAGCCTTCAAAAAAGACAACATGATCGTTTGGAGGGAAGAGATCCCACCACGTCAATTTACCTTCATATTTCCGAGGGTGGAGGGAAGACGAGGGGGGGAGGACTGCGACCGTGAGACATTGTCCGCAAAGTTGGGAGCCCCGTGGAAAGACTGTGACAAACCACCACTAGCTGAAGACACAGAGTCGTCACTGGAGAGAATATATATATATATAAAAAAAGAATTGGGAGGGGGGTAGGTAGAGGCTGTGGTAGTGGCTAAGCCAACGCTGTAGTTTTGAGAGAGAGAGAGAGAGAGAGAGAGAGAGAGAGAGAGAGAGAGAGAGAGAGAGAGAGAGAGAGAGAGAGAAGTGTTAACACTGGAAGTCGCCTTGTGGAGGTTTAACAACTGCAAGCGAAAATTCACCTTTGATCGAAGCGTCATCATTGGGTATACAGCCCTCACCAACGACATGTTCATCAGATAATCTCTAATACATTAGCGACACCTGCAGGTAATCTCTCTATCTGAGACAGTAGATAAACCCTTGAGATAATCTCTCCAGAACATTGGAGGTGAGAGAGATAACTGGCCTGGAACACAAGGGAGAGTGTGCAAGATTATTATGCCTTAGGAACACCGTGCATACACTTGAGGTCACTGAGGAGTAAGAGCCAAGTATGAGTTATATCAGAGGGACAACGGTAAAGGGCCATACATTATGCCTGTGCGGGAAGTAATCTAAACTTTCAAAAGCTGGTTACGTAAAATTGCCTGTGAAACCGGTGGTAGTGATGGTGGTTCTTCTTCGGGCGTTCATAATGCTTCTCTGGAGCGAGACTGATTAAGACTTGCTGAAGACCTCGGTTTGTATCACTCGTGGACTGTTTCATGACCTGTCATCGTCATGGTAGAATTGTAGTAATGTTCGTAAACTTACGTGTTGTCAAACGCTTCCTTTCATTATTTTGATGATATCGCATTTGAGATGGATTATAGAAAAAGGGGAAAAAAGGAAACTTCAGGCGATATTCACACACACACACACACACACACACACACACACACACACAGTTTCACAGGGCAGAGTGTATCCGAAGGTGCTCGTTCTCTTGACGCTAATGTCAACGTTGATTCCATTTTAAGCGTCCAATCTCCATACAGACGCGCTAACTGCTGGAGATAGGCGGTGTACGTAGTATCCTCCAGCAGACTTTCTCCTGTGAGAATCACCATTGACGAAATTGCTCTTGTTAGATCGGGAACACCTGGTGTTAACTGAAAAGGAGGAGGAGGTGGGGGTAATCTTCAGAAGAGGTGCTGAGGGCATTTGTCATACGAACAAAGGAGGAGAGATAAAGAGGTTAATCAAGTGATGCGACAATCCAAAGACAGTTTGGAAATTTAGAGGATAAAGAAGAAAAAGACGACGAGCGAGAAGACAAAATCTTGCGAAATTGTATAAATTAACTGCCATACAAACTCTCAGACAGGAAGGCAAATGTAAAATACGTTCCGAGAAGATGTGGGTACTGTCAGTGATGTCAGTAGTAACGAAAATTTGTTTCGACTCTGAAGAAAAAGGTTCAGGACGGAGGATATATAGAATCACAACACCACCTTGTGTAGATAAGGTATCAAACTCCATCGACATGCACAAGAGGTTTATTCAGATAAGAGATCACAGAAGAGGATAGCCAAACGTTATTCAATTCTCTGTCGATTGGACTGGAAAACATTGTTAAAGGAAGGAGGAAAAATGAGTGTTAGAACATCTGAAAAGCTTCGACATTCACGATGATGAAAGTTAGATCATCGAACGAATATGGAAACTCAGACTTGCTAATGAATTCAGACGCTAAATCATGTCCCACAGAGAGACAGATCTTTAAGTGCATAAGAAAAGCCTCCAGTTGTGTCACCAGTAACACACAAATGTCCATCCTTCTGTAGGATGACAGAGGCGTCATGACGATACATGAATAACTCAAGCCTCATATGGAAGACTTAGCATCATTAAAACATTACCATTCGCTTCCCAGATCACCACCAGCATGTCCTCTGCTCCCAGGAGAACCTATGAATTCGAAGTCTGTAAAGCAAGTCATATGGAAATAAAGTCCATTACTGCAAATCAAACACCGAACTATATTACTGTTTACCCATGAAATTATCTCGCAACTCAAAGAATTATAGTTCTTTTGTATCTCGGTAAATATAATTCACCAGATGCCAGTGAAATTCTCAAACAAGAAAAAGAGATGAAAGCTTACAGAGAAATCTGGGTCTCTCTCTCTCTCTCTCTCTCTCTCTCTCTCTCTCTCTCTCTCTCTCTCTCTCTCTCTCTCTCTCTCTCTCTCCTCTGAGCTTCCTCATACCACAAAGTATCATACAATTTTCCGATTTTCCAATACTTAAAATCAATCAGAGGAGGCTGAGTCCCTGCGACAGAGAGCCTATCTTGGCGTGAAGACAAGTTTTGTTCCGCATGGCTGGCGTTCAATGGCTCCCGGAAAGAAACGTTGAGACTTCAGGGGACAAGAGGAACACTGGAATGGAATTAAACGTCGAACTGGCAAAAGAGGAGAGCTGGCACTGTGGCTGTAACTAGTCGAGTATCTTACGATGGAACATTGAGTCTAGAGCACCTGAGAGATGGATGAAGCTCTTACATGGTGCGAGGGGATGTTGGCGGGAAGCACAGACACCACATGAAATGTACCATGAGAAATGACTGGAAACTTACACACATACACAGACCACAAATAGCATAGATTACCTGAAAAGACCCTGGGATAAGTGCTGAGGGATCCTTTTGTAATGAATTGGTTGTTGTTCATACTACACAGTCTTGAAATGCGAGTTCATTTGCAAGATACAGGAACTCCTGGAACGTAACAGAGGTACCGAAGGAGATATCTATCCAATCACCTGTGCAGTTTTGACTCGAAATCGCAATTAAGTTTCAATGACCTATTGCTCGTGTACAGACAAACTAGGAACCAGTAGAAATTAACTTATTTAGAAATATTGGAATACAAGTCGAATAGAGAATGTTCAGACGAAACTTGGATCCTTAAGTATAAGTCAAATACTGGTGCGAAGGAACGGAAAGAATGTCTGTCGTAAAGAACAAGAAAAATGACCAAGGGAATGCAAAAAAATAAAAACCTGCGTTTGTTGAAATAAACGAACACTGTAAGAACACACTGGAATAAGCTGATGTACGACGTGAGACGAGGAACATCTTCTTCAGTGTCGACAGTCCATCTGAAAGAAACATTGGGTGTTTCCTTGCCTTAGCGTCACTCAGCCACGATGACGCAACACTAGATGGAATACATAGGAGGTATCATTGCTTGTAAGACAGAGTCGCGTAAACCCAGAAGAAGAAGAATCGAACGATATTTTGTCAGAATATCCATACGGCTTTAGGGAGAATTTTGAGCTTTTGCTGCCTTACTCTTTTACATTGTATTAGAAAAATTAGATAAAGTACAATTGAACAATCATATGTTTCAAGAGTAAACTTTTCTTTGACAGTAGAATGCATGTGTACCCGTAAATCACACCCACGGTATTGAGGATCATCATTTTCGTATGTTACAGTTATTCGGTCTGGATCGTCTCTTTGGCCAACACATTTGATTTTCCTGTTCCCATTTGACCATTGATTTATCATCTAAGAAACAAACGCCGCCTCCTAGGTTTGAGGAAATGTATAGGGCAACACTGTGCGGGAGACCTGGATCAAGTGTTTACTGATACGAGAGAAGAAAATGTCGAATTACATTAATCTTATGGGGTAGAGAAGCCGAGATGAAATGGTTGGTCTGCTGCTTCCGGGTAAGGCCGGTATACTTGCTATAGAAATGAACAGAACACATGGATGTGTATATTCATATACACACACATATATATGTGTGTGTGTGTGTGTGTGTGTGTGCACGCGCATCTTTTTGAAGGCTCCAGTTACAGGAATATCTGTTAATCGAGTCCATAAAGAAAATTCTTGTATACTGTTAAAGAAGGAAGAAAATGATAATAAGCCAAGAACGTTGAAGAAGACATAAGCTCATGAAATCAAGAGAATTAACACAGGTTTATGCATCTGTTCAAGAGGATACATATGAACATGCAGGAAGCATTTATATACAGCTGCATTTATATACAGCTGCATTTGTTGAGCGAGAAGTGGTGGTGGAGGTGGGGGTCGAGTATGGATCTTCCAGTATAAACCTCTTATAAATTTCACGAAAATTAGTATTCGCTGTACCTCAGGGCTTCTACCACTGTAATGATTGCATGAAATATGAAACACCAGCGAGGGGTTGCTGTACTTCACACGAGCCACTAGTGTGATTATCGACCATTGTATGAGACGATGGGAATCACCGTAGATGGTGTCCCTAATTGGATGGTTCATGGCATCCGATGCCAGAAGGTAATTTGCCTCACCACCCGTGTCGTGGGGAGCCTCTGCAGGTCGTTGAGGATTCACCACACACAAAACTTCCTCATCTCATTGTGCCAGTCTTGGCCAGAAGTTTGGTGGTGGGAGATGATGATGATGGTGCGTCTTTGTAACCAGAATATAACATTCTCAGTCTTCTTTCTACAAGTATTTCTCCTCCGGCTAATGTCTTATGCCATTTGCTCTGGAGAGGACAATAGGTGTTTGCTTCTCTAGCTGGGCTGATGATAATTAAAGTTCTTTCCTCACGTCCCTCGTGACGCCTCTTCATACGTTGTTCCCCTCCTCCCCCTCGTCTGTGGTTGCCACAGGATCTCATCGCTGGAATAATAGACTTACCAAAAAAAAAAAAAAAAGGAAAACGAGGAGATAAAACTCCTGGAATTTTAGCGAGGAACTTTCCAGCATGACTATCGTCCAGACGGCCTCAGAGCCACGAAGCGGGACGAAGGAAAAAAAATGTGTGAGTTCCGGTTGAGTTTCATTATCTCGGAAGTTCGGACACACTTGACGGACGAGGACACTCCGGTAGAACTTCTTCATTTTCGGTTGCACCAAAGAAATGTTTTAGAGCAAGTGTTTTGCCTTGGTTGTTCATACATACGCCTATCTATGGCTGTGTTAGCGTGCTGGAAATATTGTTGGTATTATAACTCTATATCAAAACTCTATGTCTGTCTGTCTCTGTCTGTCTGTCATCCTATGTGTATACCTGTTAGTTTACATTGCTGTATTGGTGTGTATATCTTTTACTACGAGTTCGTCTGTATGTTTGTCCTTGTTTGTCTATTTTCTTTTCTTGCAGATGTTTACAGTGTCTTTTTACTTTGGAATTACTTATGTTAATTGTTTGTATTGTACAGCGAGGAAGATTCACACACGCGCTCGTGTGTGTGTGTGTGTGTGTGAAAAAATTCATCCATGTATGGGCATCTGTTTTGGCTGTAAGATTACCTGTATTGGCTTTTGCTTGTCTGTGTGTCTGTGTTTCTCTTGGGCTGGTCATATCTTCCGTGACACAGATATGGGTTTCTGATCCTTATAACCTGCGAAGATAAGGAAGATATGGTTCCCAGATATGAGACATTGAATAAAGGGGAAATGCTTTCTGCAAGTGAAAAGAGTCTGACTTGAGTGATAGACTCGAAAAGAAAGATAGAGCATTTGTAACCTATAAGTTGCCATAAAGAAAGAGGGTTTGTAACCTACAAGTTGCCATAAAGAAAGAGGGTTTGTAACCTATAAGTTGCCATAAAGAGAAAATTCTTTCAGTACGTGAATCCATTGTAGGGCAACAGGTTTTCTTTAACCTTATTCTTCTGTGCGTTGTTATCTGCTCTCTCGTTCTCTCAGCCCGTTATCAAGCGGGACGAAGGAATAAGTACGTTAAACTTTTTTTTATACGGATCCAATTTTTTTTTTCTCTCTCTTTTGACGCCTGGCCCCACAATGCCGCCTAGGGCCAAGCCCCCTTAGAGAGAGAGGGAGAGGGCAAAGAGGGGGGAGGGGGGGGCTTTCTCGCCATATGAACGCCCTTTGTTCTCTTCTTATAGACGCATTTTTTCTCCGACACAAAGGAAATTTTTTGGTGTTTACCCAACTTAAAAGCAACTCTCAGTCGAATATGAGGAGCTTTTGTCTCAGTGGTATATATATATATATATATATATATATATATATATATATATATATATATATATATATATGGAGAGAGAGAGAGAGAGAGAGAGAGAGAGAGAGTATTCTATTTGAAACTTACTCGCCATTGCGTCCTTGGGTGAGGTAACATCAGGAGTCGAGTTTTTTCGACAACAAATCCACGTTTTCCACCTTCCCTGCGTTGCTACTTTCAGAGTGTCGTCACTGGAGGGGAGGACATACAGGAACAAGGCCCCCCCAGTTTCATATCAGTCTATGAGCACCGCCGGATTCTGGTTGTATGTGGTTATGCCACGGGTCAAAAGATCACCGTCAGCGAGAAAGTATCGCGTACAATGTCATCAAGGAGATTCTTACTATCATTTCCCTGCTACTGGTTGTAGTGCAGCCTTGAAGTTGCAGGCGCCCCATGAGAGAGGTCTTGGGATTAAATTTACTAATGGTGTTAATCTTTGAATCTGCTCGTTGGAATAGATGACCATTTCCCCAACGGGTTTTGTAAGGGTGTCGAAGTGACCAGTTGATGGCTAGCGCCAACACACCGACCTTGCAAACGCCTTAACGGAACCTCCCTTTTGTTTTTTGCTCTTAGATGTAGCACTACCATTGAACATTCAAGTAGCCTGATGGTCTGACTCTCTCTCTCTCTCTCTCTCTCTCTCTCTCTCTCTCTCTCTCTCTCTCTCTCTCTCTCTCTCTCTCTCTCAAAAAGTCGGTTTGATAAACTTTTGCGTGAAGAGCGTATCAGCGGCTGACGTTAAGACGTATTAGGGACGGAAAGGAAAAAAAAAAAAAGGAAAAATTGAAAAGGACGGCAAGTGAGCGAGAAAATTTTTTTTTTTCTCTCTCTCTCTCTCTCTCTCTCTCTCTCTCTCTCTCTCTCTCTCTCTCTCTCTCTCTCTCTCTCTCTCTCTCTCCGGCCAGGAGTTCCTTATCTCTGGGGCTGACGCTCACAATGGCTTTTGAAAAACTTGGCGCTAAAACTGCTCCTTAGGCAAGGTTTTCTTTATGGTAACTTCGGGGAAATAGGCGGAGCGGTGGGCTGGACCGGAGCCATTTCACGATTTCTTTTTTACATTCAAATCATGTGTGGGAGTTTTACGATCTGGCGATGGGCTGGTGTACGTTCTTCCACCAGACGCTGTCTCTAGGTCAGTAAGGAGGGAAGGAGGGAGGGAGCTTGGTGCGTACGAAGGTGCTGAGTATGGCAAGGTTAAATGACGGCTGCGCAGTTGTCTCTGTGTTGCTCCTTCGGCGCCAGGGTACCTGCTGTCACTCATTATTGCCTCGCCCTCACGTACCCAGAGGAGACTCTCTGTCCAAAGGCTTGCCTTCACACTCCCTCACGTACATTGGACGACACGTAACTTGCACAACTCGTTCTTCGACGCTTTGAACTGTTCACGAGGAGAGAGAGAGAGCAACGCACTAGACTTGCAGAGTCTCCCAAGTACACATAAGTAAGCAGGTACTCTACTCTCTCTCTCTCTCTCTCTCTCTCTCTCTCTCTCTCTCTCTCTCTCTCTCTCTCTGGATAACTTCATTTTTTTTTTTTTTTAGGTTACACATCACTCTTCCCTCTTTCACAGTGTGCAAATTTAAATGATTTAACCTTTTCCCTGTAACTGAGTTTCCTTCCGTCTAGATGGATCTTTGTTGCTTTCTTCTGGACTTTATTAGATCTCTTTGCCTCTTTAGGTGCGGTGACCAAACTACAGAATCATATTCTAGCTTTGGCTCCATCTAAGTTGTGAATGGCCGCCTGAGTGATCCTTTTTGCAAGAAATATGATTCATTTCTAACATTTCTTATATATAATCACTCATTACTGAAAACAAAAGATCTCTTTTCTATTTCTCTCAAGAAATGTGAAGTGCTTCTGTCTTTCAAAATAACCTCCAAAAGATCATATTACATATTCCCTTACAAGCTTCTCCCTTCACTAACATGTACTTTAGTAATTTAATTATCTGAAATCGAATGTATTGTTCCAGCTAATTATATGTCTGCGTAATTATTTTGAAATTATGTCTATAGTTATTAAATTATTACTTCCTATGGACTACGGAATGTGGTTAATTGTTGTAAATAATTGGATTTCGTATAGATGAATAGATAAATAATTCTTTTTCATATGCATATAGTTTGCCTATGTATATGATTTGGGTCCATGTGATTTGTGCATTTCTATACCAGTATGATTTAATGTATTCCCTTAATATCGGTAATGATGAACAAATATATTCTCCTGACCCTAGATAAATGACAGTGATATAAACGAAATTATGAATGATGTAGCACAGTCGTCAACAAACCTCGAATAACACGACAGGGCGGGAAAGAAAAAAAATTGCAATCTGTGATTTTTGTTAATTAACGAGTGATACAATTGCTTGGTAAATCAACATCAAATTCATGTTTGAAAACAAAAAGGGAGAAATCGCTTGACAAATCAACAACCCAAATTCATATCTGCAGAGATAGGATTATTGATAAATGGTTGAGCCTTCTCTCGAAATGGAAACTAAATAGACCAAATGGCCAGATCCGTAAGCTCATTAGGCACCCACCATTAGAGACGCACACACACACACACACACACACACACACACACACGCAGTATTAATCTGGACCGCCAAAGGAGCCACCGAGACAAACGAATGGACCCATTCAGTGGTGAAATTTGGCGCCAGCTCACCTCCATAACTGGAGGAGGAGTAGGACTCTGAGGAGGACTGTGTGAGGATGGTCTGAGCCACTGAATGGAATAGGGGGGTCTGTGGAGGTCCGTGTTGGGAGGGATGATAGATCTCTTTTTTAGGGGGGGTTTATTTAGGGAATGATCTCTGCGACTGGGAGGTTCCACGTAGGTCTATTGTGTAGGATGGTCTCGCAATCCTAGTTTGATGGGAACCTTCCTTTTTAGATAAGTTGCTAAGCGAGGCCATGCGTCCTAAAGTGCTGGGAAGTTTCAAACGACAGATAATGAAGTGTGAGTATGACTGATGATTGATAAGAGTAAATAGGAGCCGTTTTGCATGGCCCAAGTTGCCCTTCGGCAGTTTTCTTTATTCATATTTTCCTAAATGTATTCTTGAGGACGGTCTATGTGGAATGCTATGTATATTCTAGCATTCTCGAGGACGGTGTATGTTAACAGTGGCTACGTATTTCTATTGATACGGGATTTAGACTGACATATGACTAACTTTAGCTCCTACTTCACTCTTCAACAGAGTGAACCTTTGAACTACATACTCTGCAAGGAATGCTGTATTTTCACAGTCTAACCAAGTTTCATAGTTATAAGTTATATCATATATCTCTGTTAATGCAGGTGTCTGTAAAAGCTATTTTTTTCCCCATATGCTGCTCGTTTTTAAACGAAATAGTCTAATGAATGACTGTGCATTGCCGCGTGAAGTCATTAGAGAGATAGACGGGCGGACGTACACTGCGTAGGTCTCTCTCTCTCTCTCTCTCTCTCTCTCTCTCTCTCTCTCTCTCTCTCTCTCTCTCTCTCTCCAAAACGCTTGTTTAGACTTGAACCGCCTTAAATGAGCACCACCTCCATTGGTTCAGATGAAGGCTGTTCTCGGCAAACATGTTCGAGTCGCATCCCAAATAGCTACATGATGATTACGAACTCTTATTTTTTTTTTTTCTCCCCGTGAACATAGATGGACAGTTGAAAGAATGCGGTATAGATGGATGGTGAACTTGTATCTTAGACGCTCTGTGAGGATGTCCCGTAATATCTTAGGGCGGTGGCACACACACACACACACATACACACACACATGCCCGAAAACAGATTGTAGAGGACAGACTTTCATCTCTGTTTTCCACGCTGTATTATAGCACACTCATCACTTGTTACAGAATCCAGTCATCCTGGCTGTGGACTCTGTACCTTCTGCTGCATTCGTTGCCGCCCAAGACGGGTTGGAGAGCGTGAAACATCCCAGGTTTTGGCGCCTAAGTGGATGCTCCTGGGATCGCTGATTACCTGTGGTTTAGAGTGTTTTGAAACGATCCTTAGCTTTGGCTTGTAGATGGCGCATGTGGATGAGGATCGTCCTGAATGGTGGTGCTATACAGTGGTCGTCAGAGCCGGGGAAGTTGGTGATGGCTCTTCGTACAGAATTTCTTGAAATTGATAAAGGATTTCTGGTGACCCTTATTGGCTTTTTTAAGTTTTCGCCTTGATGAAAATCTTAGCAGCGCGTCGTCCTTCGAACGCGCGACTCGTGACACGGTTAGTCGAGCCACAAGCACGATTTTGATGTATAATGGAAACGGTCAATTTTGGCGGTCCAGTGAAGATAAGATCGCGCTTGACAGCTTTTGAATCGGTTTTCGATGCAAGTGTTTCGCGGTAGTTGGCTCTAGATCCACCCCCCCACTTTCCATCAAGCTAACCCGTCCTGTTTTATGGAGATGGGAAATATTTGAGACTAAGTGGCCGAACTGTGTTCACCTGGTAGCAAGGGGCCATTTCCTAGAAACCAAGTCCATGCGATATTCGTTGGGATGCAGTCGACATTAACCTACGTCATGAACATACCCGAGTTCCTGATATGATGGGGAAATAATTAAGAGTTGTTAAATACGTTGGAGAGGGACTCTTGGGGTCTCTCTTACTAGGAAATGAAGATTTTGGTAGAGATTCTTGTAATCTTAAAGAGCTGAATAGCTTCACTGGTATAGAGTTGTTAAATAGTCCCTTCGCTCTGGTGTAGCCTCGTTGCTGCGGGCTGTTGCATGATTTCTTTTTTTCCCCCCGCCAGACGACAATTTGTGTAGCCTCGTGTGGCGCTCAGAAGGTCAAACCAATGTGTAAGAAGCTGTTATCGCAACGACGTTGTTACTGCTAGCGAAGGTCTCGTTTCACTGAGGTTCGTTACAAGTGAAGGACTTCTCTCTCGAGAGGCCCTCCCTCCCCTCGAGGAATTCTGTCAGCGAGAGACTACCCCTCTGGAATCAAAGAGCTTTTATTCTTTAAGGGGTTGTGCTTAGGAAAGACAAGTGTTCTCTTTGCCAGTTATGCATTTGCTCTGCTGGCTGAATGATTTTGCTGAGGACAGAGTTATAAAGGTTTCCCATAAATTCTATGCATTATAAATGTTAAATTCTAGTTTAGTAATTGTACGAATGTGAAAAGAAAACTGTTGCAGTACAGATATGAATCGAACATTGAGCGTCATCATCTGCAAACTTCATTATTTCATTTACTCTCGATTTTGGTGACTGTCTTTTGCAAACTGGACGTCAGTCAGCAGTCAGACCAACCCAATTCAAGTTGACCTCAACACCCGAAATTCGGCCTTTGTTCAGAAAAGAGATCTTATCGTCCTTGGTGGAAATATCAGAGATCTAGAAAAAGTAAAAGTCTGGTGTGGTAGTATCTCTTAACGTCTTAGTAGAAGAGAGGAAGTGGTGTTTGGCCCTTCTCCACTGAGGTGTTACGTGCATTCGGGATGATCTACAATAAAATCCCTCTTCCAGATCTACCTTAAGCAGTCCTTTCTACCTCAGTCCGCCAGTTGAAATAGAAAACGAAAATTGTCGGTTCAGCATCGGCATATAATTGCTTGATAACTATGCTGTTTTACCGATGGAAAATATGAACATATATATACTGATTGACCCTTTGAAAAAGACCTGAAAGACCCGATATCTAAAGTAGTACTTCATATACGAATGAATGGTCAATCCTCTCTGTGAATTGTCCTGTATTGTGAAGCTTCTCTTCTCCAGAAACGAGTCGCTTACAACGTAGGAATTAGAACTGAGGTCCTGGCTTAATGACCTCCTACAGTTCACCGTCCATTACATCCAATAACAATGACCGCTTAATGATGATGGAGAATACCAGTTGAGGACAACGGGAGGAAAAAAGGACTGAATTTCCACATATTCCACAAAAAGGTGTGTCTTGCTTGGGCTGCGTATAACACTAGGGTTCGTACGCTAATCGCAAGATGCAGCTGGAGGGACAGAAGTCATATGTATTAATAAGCTAGGGGGGGAAAATACGCGCTGCGGAATTTTGTTCAACAGAAAACAAGACTCTTCTTCCTCAAGGTTCATTTTCTACGCTGAAGACGCCAAACTTCTACCTCTCGAGTGCCCTGCACTTCTCTAGCTCACACACACACACACACACACACACACACCACATTTCAAGATATATGGTCCAGGCCATGGACTTCGCTGACCTCCACATAGATGCCGGAGAGCCATTGAACAGTTCCTTCGGTCGCAAACTCAAAGATATATCATCTTTCAAGGTAAAAGGCATGGCACGGGGAGAAAAAAAAAGAGGTCTTATATTATGACTATCTTCATGGAGGGAAATTTATCGGGTATGAAATATGAAAAGGGAGTATGGGTCATATTTAATCTCCACAGGCTTTTGTAGACGCGAATTTTAACAGCGTCCTTCATAGTGAGCAACATATCGATCACCAGTGATACTATGCTTCATTTTGAGCATTCCCCAGTGGTGCGAGATGACTGCAAGCAATCCTATGCTTTAGTTACAAGTATATTGCTTACTATTCCTTCTTCCAAATCGGCCGTTATGTGGATATACGGTAAAACGTTCGCCCACGAATATAAATCGATGGACCAAATACACGCCGTTATTGCCTTGGTAATCATGTCTTCAGAAGACACACCACTCGTGCAGAAGTAGGACTATGGGATCTGTATCCCCTATCACGTATGAGTAACATACGGTTCGTGCTAATGTTACAATTAGCTTGTGCCGACATGCATATCTATTAGTATTTGCCCAAATACACACAGTTCTCTCCGTAGGCAATACATTTTGAGCATTGTAAACATATGGACTAATATCACCATTCATCAGACAGTAGATATGTTTCATCAAACAGTAGATATGTTAATATCTTGTTATTACTACTTGCGTGATCACCATTTCCATGTTGCTATGAGCGAGTTTTATCGCTCGTCTCTCTCTCTCTCTCTCTCTCTCTCTCTCTCTCTCTCTCTCTCTCTCTCTCTCTCTCTCTCTCTCTCTCTCTCTCTCTCTCCCCCCGCGCCTCTTCATGTTGTCAGATGAACTGGTGCTCCTCAGCCAGCATCTATCTCCCTCCAGCGGCAGGGATCGATGGTGATCTATTGCGAATGTAATCTAATATCATGAACGTCTTTCCCCTACATCAGACGTTCTGTACGAGGCTCCGGGGGGGTGGATCTCTCTCTCTCTCTCTCTCTCTCTCTCTCTCTCTCTCTCTCTCTCTCTCTCTCTCTCTTGCCCGCTTCATAAAGACTCTTCCCTTTTTTTTTTTCGCCTGATTAACCGTGAATGCCAATTGTCCGGAACACTTTACTTATTTCCCCATCCGCTCCGAAGGCGGAAGACCTACAGGACTTGGAAGCCCCAGTTGTACTCCCACGGGTTGTCAGGGAATAAACCACATTATCATCTTTGTCGGTTTCTATCGCCAGTTGGGGGGGGGTCTGTGAAGCTCGGAAACAGGATAGATTCTCACGAAGTCAAAATAGAAAGTGGTGTAAAAATAGCCGACTGTCCACCGCTCCGTATTTATGGACATAGGAGTATGTGCTCCAGTTGGTCGAGGGGTTTTCAGTACTCGATGTCATAATTGTTGGCTGGGGCGGGGGGACATTATCCTGACACTGATTTGATTTGTGCCGGCGACCCCGGCAGACTTATGGTGCACCCCAAGCTCATCCTGCTGGCGGTAGCGCAAAAGGATCAGAGACCACAAAAGGCTGAAATCACAGGCCACAAAGGGTGTTAGTCAGAGGACTGAAATGTGTTCAGCCGACAAGGGTTACATATCCTATGTCCGTGTGTATGTGCTTAGGATCTTACAATTGAAAAAAAAAAACAACCCATTTCACTTCACACACTTCCCGGATGACGCAGAGAACATCAAATATCGACTTTATTTTCGATAGTGAATTAACTTTCTGGATGCGTGAACATCGTCTTGTAGATGCCATCAGTTACTCCCGGTGATACATGGAGTCTCCAAGGACTGTACGTCTTTCTTGAAGACCTTACGGGATTATCTTAAACACATGAAAATGGGATTCAAGGTATATTCGAACAATGGTTATAACTTAACGTTGACGGCATGAACGACCCTGGCAAGTCGATAGGCCTAGAGTCCAAATGAACATCCACCCAGCATCATTATGGTAATAAGAGACATGTCATGTTGGACATCATGGTTCGTCATGCTACATATTCGACCACATTGAATCTTAAACTCCTACTGGACATCTTTAAACCGAAGAACTATTCGTAAGTTCGTCTTCACACACAGCTATTAAGACTTATGAAGTTTTTCCTCATATCCTGGACAGATGAGTCATGTCGTGTGACCCATTTTAGCCAGTGGAGTCTTTTGTCTTAGTTTGAGGGAGGAAGGCATCATGGGCCATCGTGTCTTGGTTACTTAAAGGATAGTGTGGTGTGTCGAATTTATATTTTTCCCGTGTTTCACCATCCTTCCAACAAACGGACGAAATTACCCAGCCTAACTTGACCTAACAGAACTGCGGAAGTTTCCTTGGCTTCTGCAAGTTGGCTGTGTTCTAAGACGTCTTGACTATCGTTGTGGATGAGAGTTGTCCTAGTAGAGCGAAGTGAGGCTACGTATATGGTGTCAGTCACATTCAGAGATATCAAATGGCATCTCAAGGAACGTAAGGTGACCTTGGGGAAGGATCGGTTAAACAGTCGAACAATTTGTGCTGTGAGGCATCCCATCCCTTACGTACCGTATGAGTCTTCTATAACCGAGTTATGGAGAGTCCTGTACGTCTTCGTCAGGCGGAGGTCTTGTCTAAGAACGTCTCCTTTAATATTAGATGTGCTCCCGGCTCTCCTGGGGATGTCCCTCTCCGTTATTGGGCCCCTGTCGACATCTTGAGGGTAATAGAGACAAATGGAACAACCCCATGGAGCAGTCTGAAAAAATATGAAGTCCAAGCTTACAAAGCTTGTTAAACTATTCTCGCTGTCTCTCCTAAACATTAAAGTCAAGGGAGAGAGGTCTCGGGAGATCCTCTTAATTCAGAAGCATTGTTATGTCCTCTTGCAGAAAATTATATGCAAAGTTATGCGCCTGTTTCAACTCGGACAACTTGATCTCCCCCGTGTTAGATAACAATGAGAAGTGAAAGCAGATTGGGGGAGCTTGTCCAACACGAAGGGAAATTTGGCTAGTTTTCTCATGATGTGAGTCAGGACCTAATCCGAGGCGGGTGGACGACGGCTCTGCCCACACGATGCCTCGTGGGTCGGAGGAAATGGGAGGGAGTCGACGAACTGGTAGGATTGTGCATCTCGTTGTGGGGTGAAACAGAGGCGTGAGGTGAGATGACACACTGAGAAATGGGTCGGCAGGAGGGAATGGTTGGATTGACGCATTCATCCACGGGTCGACGTAAGTGAGATGGGTGAGCTACCACACTGCTTCATGCATCGTCGAGGTAATGACCTTGGTGAGGTAACACGCATTGAGTAATGCGTCGACATGATGGGATGGTGAGCTCACACGCTGATTCAGGGGTCTACCTAGAGTGATTGCTGAGGTCGGATAACTCGAGTCGTGGGTCGACACAACTGGGATGATGGGATCGACACATGCGTCGACGCACAGATCGACACAGCTGTAGGGAAACAAGAGAACAGGAGGAACTTTACATTGCTAGAATGTTTAGGATGTTGTATTTTAACTAGCTGCTCATTGTGAGCTATTTCACTCATCATAACAATCTAATCCATAGTTATTCAAGTGGTGGGTATTACACTTGCCGTTGGCGGTCAATTAGACCCAAATATCCAACCAACTAAGAAGAAGGATGACTACGATATTTCCTTTTTTTTTCACGATGGTAAGAAAGAAAAAAAAAAATGATCAAGATCCTTGCTTTCAAATTTTGGTGGAATTTCATTTTGTTTCATCTGTATGATTGATGAAATCCAATGTCAGTTGTTCAGTGTTGGAAAAAATAGATTTACTCAAGCAATAGACAGACGACCTAGAAATAGCAGAAGAGTGGGGAAAAAATGTATATTTTCATCGATTGATATTTTTCGATCTTTTAACTGAAACTCCGTAAGTTTTAACTTGAACGTTGAACAGTTATGAGTGAATTGTGTTCGTTATATTGATCTGTCAAAGCACTGAAAAAATTTGTTAGAAACCAAAAAGCTCTAAACCTGTGAAGAAAACTGAAAAGTTAGATGGTTACGTAAAGTCAAGAAATACATTTTAGTATTCAAATATGCTGGTATGCTGTTCGAAGTTAATGTTTGGAACATATTTTTTACCAATATATCTAAAAGGATTTCAAAAGAAATTCTTAGCAGAATGACTCCGTATTATATATATATTTACTATTGCGATAATTTTGTAAAAAAAAAGAAAGAAAAAAAGTATGTATGTATATTTGCGTGTGTGGTATGTATATTTGCGTGTGTGGACGTGTGTATGTACATGTGTATGGGGGGGGGGGCCATTTCTTTCGGCTGTTTCCTTGCGCTACCTCGCAACCGCGGGAGACAGCGACGAGGTATAAAAAAAAAAAAAAAAAAGTATAACAACCAGACGAGAGAAAAAAAGATCTATAATTCATCCTCCGTGAATCAGAAACCATTATCGTATTAATCCCTCAGTCTGGCAAACACCGCCATTAAAACATCAGCCCCGTTCGTCTTTCATCCCCGGGTTGGAATCCCGTCAAGACTGAAGCCACGCTGTTTATCATTTAATCACTTTCGCCGCCCCCCCGTGTGATCGATAGTTATCCCAGATGATGAATTACAAATGCTCCAGGGAGGGTAAGCGCTTGTCCAAGAGATTGGGCCACGGTGTTCCAAACCCCGCTCTCCGTGCGGCGAGCGAGTTCGCCCCTTCCCCCGCGCCACACACCACACACATAACAACACGGGTCATCGGCTTCGTAGATCAGCACCTCCGTTCGACGTGATGGCGAGAGACCACGCGTGGCTGGCAGGTCGTAAATATATTGTGAAGTGAGGGAGGGATGGTGGGGAGAGAGAGGGTCGTTCGTCCAAGAGATGTGGATGGAAGTGGGGTGAGGGAGGAGGGGGTTGTGTCCATCAGCGAAGCCGTGGTCGGGGTTAGGAAGAATGGGACGAACAGCGAAGATTCCCAATAAGGAGACATGAGGTATGCCCTTGATCCTCTGTCATGGAAATAGCGCAGCAGGAGCGAGAGAGGGATATTCATTGAGCGCAAGACTATAGTGGGTTGTGTCGACGGTGCCAGAGCTAGCTTGAAGGCTTCACACACACACACACACACACTAATGTCATGTAATGTGAGAGGGTTGTGGCGGGGTTTACCTGGCGACATACCTTTGATGTTTTTTAGGTTACAACTGCGCTTGAGGACTGTAGCTGCTGCAACCCTGTGATATTTTACGTGGTACTTTTATGTGATATTTTGTCATTTTTAGTATGTGATTTTTATACTTTTTAACCTTGAATTGAGCTTCCTAGCCATGATTTCATGTTGTATCATGTATGGATTTTGACGATAAAGACATCTTAAAAGCTGTGAAATCATATTAGGTGTCGAGAGTCTTAGGATTTAAGTATTGAAGGATATTTGGTTATCACTATGTGAGTTTGGAGAAGGGCTGAATACCCTACTTGTGAATTTGGTGGTTGTGAATCTGATTTTAATGATTCTAATGCCATTCTATCAAAGAAAGACTCTTTCGCTTTGATGTAGCTGATGAAATTTCTTATGAAGTAAAAACAACGGCCTCAAAAGGTGAATATGGTTGTTTTCAAGGATTTATATCACGAGTTTTCAAACAAACACACATTTCATACTTTCGACAAGTTTAACAGTTTGTGTTGGTCCCAGAGACTGATAACACGAAGTAATTCGATGCGAATTGAAACTCGGAAAGGACTTTTGATATCTCAGCAGTTTCATATTATTCCTGGACAACAGTATATTGAGCTGACGAATAGTGGAGATTAAGATCATTGCCCTTCCACTGCACAAGTGTATTGTGGGATCTTTATCATATTCTTCGGTGGTTTTTGTAAGGTTTATTGCCGTGTTAGGAGGCTATATTAGATTCAAGCTCAGAATGGACATATCATTGCTTTCTTATCTCGTGAACCACTCATTCCCCTTTCATCTCTCAGCCACAGTCTCAGTCTCCCAGCTGTCTCTACCCTCACAAACCGGCATATCTTATTATCTCGCCACAGCAGCCTTTCATTTCACATCCGTCTCCTTTGCCCTTGGATAAGACATTGTAATTTCTTTCTACACAGACTCCATGGACATAAAGGAGCTTCTAGATAATGGGTTTGAATACTATTGAGAATTCTTTTTATCGGTTTAAAGAGACGCTGATTCTACGCTGAATGATAACACCACATCAACATTTTCATTAAGAGTATTGGTGTCCAGGTAAAATTAATGCCCTACATCGAGATACAGTCGATAACGGTACTTTTTGAAAGGCATCTACAACTGGCTATTGGGCTTTGCTGTGTTGACTGATCTACCACTTTGTGGGATTCAATCCGCTAAGAGTTTGGGGTCGTCGCACTAAAGTCCTTGGGCAAGTGGGTCCAACATGCGGCCCGCGTGAGGGATTTTTTCTTTCGCAAAAGACTGTTGTGTTACCTAGTCCATGACTAGAACTGTAACTCTGTGGTGTTTTGTACGAATAAAGTTGACTAAACGTATTTTTTGGGGGGAATGTTTTAGCATTACCACAACAAAAAGATGCATATTTCTTTTCATTAACTCGTAGGTTTTATACTTCATTATCCGCGAAGGGATTTATGCACACTGTTGTTATGTGGATCTTTGATCATTGTGGCTCCCTGATGGAAAATCTTGGACCGCCTCTACCGTGTAGGATTTCCCGTTTTCATTCACTCGTACCCATACGTAATTATTGCCACAAGTAAACACACACACACACACACACACACACACACACACACGAGTTATTCAAGAGATGGGGCCCCCACGAATGTAAAACTCCCCCCCCCTCGTACATTATAAATAGGTAATCGCAAAATTGATTCATTACGCGCGCACACTCTGACCGTGGGTGGGTCAACATGTCGAGCTCAAAGGAAAATAAAGAAGGCAGGCAAATAAGTTAGAAATTCACGAACTCATTTTGAAAGTGAACTTACGACGCACTGTTTTACCAGACCTTATTTGAATCCGATACACAGAGACAACGACGCCACTAGCAAGAGCGGATCAAAACACCGCATGTCTTGCTCCCGCCCTGAGAGAGAGAGAGAGAGAGAGAGAGAGAGAGAGAGAGAGAGAGAGAGAGAGAGAGAGGTTGGGTGGGTGCTAGGCCTATCAAGTGCCAGGGATCATTAAGGCAGCCACTGTCAAGTTTCATCCCCCGGAAAACCTGAACGCCTTCTTTAGGTGTTAGAGAGAGAGAGAGAGAGAGAGAGAGAGAGAGAGAGAGAGAGAGAGAGAGAGAGAGAGAGAATTATTTTTCCTTTTACTCAATGCGATCCACATTTTAAACCGTATAATATAAAACCCCAACTATTTGCTAATTAGAAAAGAAACCCTTGGGTGGTACAATGAGGAAGTATGATCTTTCAAAGCTTATATATATATATATATATATATATATATATATATATATATATATATATATATATATATATATTATCCCTGGGGATAGGGGATTAAGAATACTTCCCACGTATTCCCTGCGTGTCGTAGAAGGCGACTAAAAGGGGAGGGAGCGGGGGGCTGGAAATCCTCCCCCTCTCGTTTTTTTTTTTTTTTTAATATTCCAAAAGAAGGAACAGAGAATTGGGCCAGGTGAGGGTATTCCCTCAAAGGCCCAGTCCTCTGTTCTTAACGCTACCTCGCTAATGCGGGAAATGGCGAATAGTTTGAAAAAAAGGTATATATATATATGATATTTAAGACGATTAGAAAAGTAAGGCTTATCTTTAGCAGTATCGTCAATTACGTCGCCGGGCAACATCCCCCACCCCCCCTTTGATGGAGGTTAACAATACGTCTTTGATTAACGAACTTCGCCTTTCTCCGTCACCCAGGGTATAGTCTTCTCAGTCTTCACGTTTCTCATTTATAACGTGACCCTCACCAGGAGAGAATACGAATGTAAAGGCATGGGACTGATAAAAGTGCAATGCTTTCAGAGGAAAATATATTGAAAGATAGAGCACAATGGGTGTATGTTTACATATGTATTCATATATATATATATATATATATGTATATATATATATATATATATATATATATATATATATATATATATATATATATTGTTTATCTGAAGTTATTCTAAACGAGTGGAAATTTCTATTTGTTCTATTATGATTTTCGTTTTACTTGTGAAGAGAAATAAGGGAGACAATTACAGCCAGATGGTTACGCCTGTGGACTAGGGACTATGTTTACGAAAACCTTTTTACTGTCATGTTAATGGTATGAAATGTTTTTAGCCTTTCAGCCACGAAGTATATGGTCAAACGCTTCACACCAGATACGTTCTACTCAACTCACTCATATTGTTCTAGTCTCATCTCCTGTTTGAATGGACCATACCATCTTTAAACCTCATAAATTAATGTGAGTTATACAGACATTCATCACCACGTCACCATTTCATATTGGAGTTGGCTCGCTCATCAACATTACCATTAGCGTCAGACTTTTCCATAGACTCTCCTTATACTTAATCATCATCATCATCTTCCCCCTCCTTCATGATCTCCTCAACATCCCTCATCACTCATTTCCCCCCCTCACTCATGATCACGATCCCCACCTCTCCATTACGTATCATAGAATCTCTTCTCCTCACTCTACCTTATCCACACCTTTTTACCCATCACTGGATAGCCCATTGGTGAGGAATCTACCTTCCCTCAATACCCCCCCCATCTCACCACCTCATCTTACCCCTCCTCACTCTTCCTCACGTCCCCACCTCTCATCTCCGTGTGCCACCTCATCCAGAACCAGCCGCCACTAACGAGGCCCTGCACTCTGCTGCTCTATGCAAATGATATTAAAGACAGTCAGGTATGGTTAGCCAGGCCCATTAGCATTTACAACTTAGTCACCTCGAGCGAGGGAGAAGAGAGGGAGGGAGGGAACTGAAAGGGAGAGGAGGAGTAGGAGGAAGAGAGACGGACCAAGTAAAGGATATATATATATATATATATATATATATATATATATATATATATATATATATATATATATGTATATATATATATATATATATATATATATATATATATATATATATATATATATATATATATATATATATATATATATATATATATGTTACTGAGCTCTGCCTGCAAGAGGTTACACCACGAGTGAAAAGTCACCTTTGTCGAGGCTGCGTCACAGGGCGTATTCTCACCAAAAGAATTCATCACTCCAAAGGACTCCAATTTCCCTGCTCCTGGAGTTAGCGCAGCCTTGGGGCCTTTGGAAAGAGGTTCTGAATGACACAATTATCATAGAAATGATCCGTAAGTTATTCATAAATGAATATACTTATTATTACTGTTACAGGACTCCACGTCTGCAAGTGCCTAAACCGCGAGGAAGTAGACGTGTTTAGCAATGGACGAGGAACTCCTCACTCCAGAGGAGTCCACCATTACCCTTCTCCTGCTTGGAGTGCAGCGGCAGAGCTGCAGGATTGATTTTATATATATGACCACAGGATCCCTTCCCAGAGAATAGACTCCTTTGAATGCAAGAGATTCGTATTTGCGACATTACTCCCTCACTGTCTCAATATGGATCTAAAACCTCCCTCAACTTATTTTGTTCTGTAGGTCTACACTGCTCCTATACACCGTCTCTAATTCTTAGGAAAAAAACGGGGATGTGTCTGAAGTTCTCCTCTTGCCTCCTTCCTGTGTCTAATTACTCTTTTGTAATTGCCTATTAGTATGGGACGAAATGGGAATTCTTCATTTGTGTGGTGTGTCCCAATCTTTGAACTTTCTCCATCACATAACTTTTTAAACATCGGTATGTTATCCACATTTACATTATCGTCAATGGTGCATCCCATTCCTTTGGTAACTCTTTGCAGTTTTTCTTTTTTACGTTTGCTGCTTGATCTTACTGGGTGGCTTTTGGTTTTTCTGTCTTCGCCTCCTTCGAAGAAATGTCCCCATTAAGGTGGTTTAAAAACTTGAAGGTTGTGATCAAGTCAACCCATACTCGTGTGTGTGTGTGTGTGTGTGTGTGTGTGTGTGTAGAAACCAGTGTTCCAGTGTTCTTATACACCTATCGTTTTCAGTTTAACTTGTCGATTATTTACAAATTTGTCCTTACAAGCTACTTGAAGATGTGGATTGATAGATCCTCTGAAGACGAAACAGATGAGCTTCATAAATTGATAGTCTTTTTAGGAGGAAGAGGGTCCTGAAAAGTATTACTTTTTATAGGACCATGAAAATGGTGAACATTTTGGACGGCTCTTAATTAGAAATAGCTGGGATGATCCTGAGAAAGACACAATGCAGCCTTGAGGATGTTGCTTGACAGAGCTCATTATAAGTCAGCTAATTAGAAGCTAATTGGAATCATACGTTGGTAATTGTTTATATTTCATTAACCATTTGTCGTATGTAGTATAAGAATTCCTTTTTAAACCGCTTCCGTCTTATATTGTTTATTCCGATGTGTTTGGCCAGACTGTATGTTGGCGCTGTGGCGCATAGAATGGCGCGGGGAATTTTGCTCTTTCATGTCGGAGAGATGTGACACTGGAGCCACGAGTGTTGTGGGAGATAAGGCACATTGAGATGTGATGGAGCGCTACCGGCGCCATATGAACACGGCGTCCACTTGCACTTGAGAGGTGACCTATTTTCCTTTTTTTTTTCCTTTTCGCTTCGCCGATGTTGTTGTGGGAGAATGGTTTCCTCGGCAAGGTGGTGTTGAGGGGATGTTGAGGGTGAAGGAGGCTGCGTGTTAAATGTGTGGGGACTGTAGATGAATAGGGGACTCGCTGCCGAAGGGAAATGGAAGGTGAAGTGATAGAATTATAGAGATGAGTGATGGGGGATGGTGAAGGTTAAGATAATAGTAATTGCAAGAATAGTGAGAAAGAGACGATATGTAGATAAGGCAGAGGGATGTTGAATGATGGGAGATGGTGAAACAAGGAAGGAGGCGTGGCATATAAGGAAAGATACGAGAGTTAATGACAGCTGGAAAGCGATAAGTGAGGACAGATGGATGAGAGACATTGAGACAAGGAGGAGAGTTGCGGGTTGATGAAGAGGAGTGCAGCGAAGGAGACAATGAGAGGTGAAGAGAAGAGGTGAGTGTTAAAACAAGAGGGTAAAAGCATCGGAAAATATAGGAAGCGCAGATCATAAAAGACTTGATGGTATATGACGAGGTTATTATCTGCTGGAAGACAGATGCAGGATCCTATATTCCTGATGGACATAAAAGTTACTATTGCAGAAGGCTTTATTCGACCCACCAACCCCCTATGAGGACTGGAGACGAACAAAATTGGACATAGCCGTAAGCTGTAGGCTCTATAGAAGCTCATAGTGCTAAAATGAGTGGAGGTACTGGAAGACGATCGGTCTGAAATGTTGAGTACTCTTTCATTCATATCTTTCCAGCAGTATGCTGGTCGACTGGCCAAGAACAGTGCCATTCATATTTACGATAACCAACTCTCTGGTGAGCTTATGTTGCTACTCGCTACTCTCTTGGCCAGTAGTATACATATATGCGATACAGATGATATTAAGCGTAGCGTGGCATCCTGGCATATCTTCAAAGGTTCCCTGAGCCCCGGCGTCGTGCCTGACGTGTGTGGATGACATCATACGATGAATTCATTTCCGGCAAATGCTCCTGGTAAACGTTACATAACCGGAGGTTGTACGGTTCCGTGTCAAACGCTTGGGAATGTGGCCTCCCACATTAGAACAGGAACTGCCCACGCAGAAGCAAGGGGTCGTGCTGTGTTCCTCTTGAATATTTGATGTTTCCAAAGGCTTCCGAAAGCTAGACGGATTTTAAATAATTTAACCTCGCTCTCCCTTCTTTTAATCTTCGACATATAAAAAGAATTCGTTAGAGAATCCATTTCCCCTCTATGTAAAATCCTCACCTTTTCAAAGGCCTCATTTCTACGGAAAAAGAACTCAAATGAGCCTTTCTTGTATGCGAATTTTATATCTTTCTTTATGGTACGTACATATATAATGGAGTGCATGTAGATTTTTTTCCATATGGTGCAATAAACTTTAGGAATGATTATTTGGTCATAATTCACGTAAAGTAATTCTTTACCTTCTTGTCGTTCTATAAGTCTGTGTGCATTCGTCTCTCTCTCTCTCTCTCTCTCTCTCTCTCTCTCTCTCTCTCTCTCTCTCTCTCTCTCTCTCTCTCGGATGCTGAAGAGTCAACAGCGTGGGCTAGATTAGTCCTTGCACCCGTGACTCACTACCTATGTACACATAAAGCAATTTTCTACAGAATCCAGCCCAAGTGTTAGTGATGGATGTCAGTGATAATCCTGGGTGATGTGGCCAGATGTGTATCATTGGATGTGGTGAGTGATGTGACCAGATGCATGTGTATCAATGAATATCCTGGATGATGTGGCCAGATGTATATTAATGAATATTTTGGGTGACGTGGCCAGATGTATGCCGATGAATATCCTGGATGATGTGATAAGATGTATATGATTGAATATTCTGGGTGATGTGGCCAGATGTATGTAGATCATTGAATATCCTGGGTGATGTGGCCGGATGTATGTAGATCATTGAATTACCTGGGTGATGTGGCCAGATATATGTAGATCTTTGAATATCCTGGGTGATGTGGCCAGATATATGTCACTGAATATCCTGGGTGATGTGGCCAGATGTATGTAGATGATTGAATAACCTGGGTGATGTGGCCACCTTTGTTTAGAGCTCTCTTATGGACGACACTGTAGAACATGCGATCATCATTGCTCTATTAAATCCTTTTCATTATGGATGAAATGCTGATTGCTTTCAGTTATGTTCAGTCCTGAATAATCGCCTCGTCCTTCTCAGAGTTGGTCTGAAAATTATAAGATTTCAGGATTCATTCCTAATTCATGTTAAAAATGTGATAAACTAGAAAAGGCACAATTTTTAGTATGTGACACAGACTGCTGTTGCTTTTGAAGGGCAGCAACTGCATGTTATATCTTACGTGGAATAAGAATGAATATATTTCTCTACTTTCAACTGTAAATTTTCATCGTTTTCAACATTTTCATCCCATAATCCCACTTGACCAACAAATTACTCCATCATACATGGACAATTTAAAATACCCTGTACTATCAACTAACCATCTCCAGCTCAACTCTACCATCACTCACCATCATCTACTTAAATTCACGATCACGCAAGAGGATAGGAAACCCGACTGTCACTAAGCTACAACGATGACACCCCTAAAGGGAAAACAGCAGCGAGGACCAAAGAGGATCTTCGAACTCCACCGAAAACTGAAGAACCTCCTTTCCCCAAGAGAATCAAAAGTATTGGCAATCTGGTCCGTAATGATGACAAAGTAGTAATTTAAATGGCCAAAAATTCCAGAGTAGTAATTTAAATGGCCAAAAATTCCAGAGTAGTAATTTAAATGGCCAAAAATTCCAGAGTAGTAATTTAAATGGCCAAAAATTCATAAAGGGTTACCAAATGGTCTTGACTATTATCGTAAGAGGAGCCAGATATCCCTAAGGACAGTACGGTGTGTGTATGTGTTTGTGTGTGTGCGCGCGTGTGTACTCTTCGTGAATATACGCAACTGGTTCCGAGAGTCGTCAAGTTATCTAAAGTGTGGCCAGGTAGCTCTGAGGTCGACGGAGTGCTCCTGAGGGCGGCCCAAGAGGTCCTGACGCCGGTCAAGGGGGTCTTGAGGTTCTTTATGTATCAGAAATCCAGTCAAGTTCATGTAAGACCAACCAAGTAGTTCCTGTGATAGGCCCAGTGGTCCTGAGACCAGCCAAGTGGGTCTAGATACCCACCGTGTAGTCAAAGTCCTCAGGGAACTACCTCATACACCTTGGCCTGTCCTTGTGCTTCCTGGAAAAATGTTGCTGTGGTATAGAAGCTCTGTCAGCCGTTTTATATGTTGTCTCGAGGGAATGCCACAGCACCTCACAAACTTAGACGATTTAATTCGTCGACTCATTGAGAATCTTGTGAAAACAGGTCACTTTACAATAGATGTTTTGAAGATTCGCTTTAGATGGGCAGTGTCCATATTGTTCCATTGCTGAACTGGACGACAAACAACAAGAGTCGAGGAGACAGGTCAAAAGCGACAGAGTTCGGAGCGACAGACAAGTCAAAGCTGTAATCAATATAGACACAAGAATACCTGTCATTGCTGCAGGAGGAACTGGAAGCCCCTAAGTGAGTCAGGTTAAGGGTTGAATACGAGCCACATTACCACACTGTCCTCATCACGTCATCATCCGCCGGTAAACAGAGCGCCATTTCATTTCTTTAATCATGGATAACCCGGCTTGACGTGCCCACCAGCGCTCATCATAACTGTGCAGGTTTCTTTCCGCTTGTTTGAGGACCCAAGACCCAGGACTGATTTGCTAACAGAGCGCTGGAAAGCAGCTACCGAGAGGTGTGTTATCATATGATACCATTCCGAAAGGAATGAGGGGGGGAAAAAATATCTCTTACCATCCAAACTGCAATTCGGAATCACTTTACAAAAATTTGCTTATCACGAACCCCACTTGCCCGTGGGAGGGGCTAGTAATTGCCTTAATATTTTCCCCTCCCCCAATCATGCTTTGGGAACTCCAATCAAGAGTGGATTATCATCATAAAATCTAATCGCGTCGTTCTTTCTCTAGTGCCACTACTGGGCCTTGTTAGGGCGTACGATGACAGCCATATTAGGAGTCTCCTCCGATGACCTTCACCTGGGACGCGCCTCCCAGGCCGCTGATGGGATGAACTGGTAGATTTCACTAGGCTCTGATTGCCAATTACGTCGGAGTCAACCACCCTCCTGAGTGGCTGCCTGGGCGGAAAACAAAACATGATCGCGGTTCGTCAAGGTTACGTTAACGCAGGACTGCCAATGGTACACTCGCGATGCAGGTTTGCCAACGGATGAGGGATGATGTCGCAGCGATGTCTTAAATGGTGATATACTCGTCTTTCATCAGTACCAATATGACAGCTGGAGAGTGAATGAGGCCATTACTTCGTCCGTTTTTGGCGCTGCCTCGCTGAGACTGGGAACTAAGTACGAAAACATATATATTCAGGTGTTACCGAACTCCGCCTGCATGAGGTTATACCGCTAAGAAAAAGTCATCTTTGGCTAAGATCTATCATCGGCAAAGAAGCTCTTGTTTCATAGGAGTCCATATGTCCCTCCTCCTGAATGTAGCGCAGCCTTGGGCTGCAAGATCCCCTGGAAGAAGCAGCCTGGTGTAACACCGAGACACTTTCGTGTGAAGTTGGAGTTCTCAAAGAATATACCACAGCCATCAAGATGCAGGCCGACATATTAGGAATTTGTGAGGATTACCGTAGAGGAGAAACTAGTAAAGGTTTTCTCCAGCAGTACTTCCACCACCTCTGCGTCATATTACCCCACCATGTGCACTACTTTTGCCGAATTCGTCACCTCCAGCACCACTTCTTTCACCTCCATCAGAGTCTACTGTCACACGACCTCCGTAAACATCACTTCCAACACGACCTTAAGCACCACCTCTGTCACTGTCTCTAATCTCCATCATCTCTTGTATTATATATTCCATTATCTCCAGCACCGTGTCGGAAACAGCCTCCAGTACCTCTTCCTCCAACCATCTCTGTCTCTCCAAAGCACCTGCAGTCTCGCCAAGTTAAGAGATCTATGTCTGCCATAATTTTGCTCCGTCTCTCACGCCTGAAGAAAGCAACACTCCTCCCCAACCAAATCTCCATCTGCAAATAACTTTAGGCCGAATCTCTTTTGGACTTGAGCCACTTCCATTCCAATGAATCCCATCCTAATGCTGCCAGTAATTATGAAGCCAATTATGAGAATTTTCCTTCAGTACTGATTAATGAATTTCCTAATGAGGGTTCGGACCGTCGGAGGAGATAATTTTGAACTATCACGACTTGCAGATGTTTGGGTGAGTGTGGATGATCCCAGCCAGCTTTCGTGAGTGCGAGGCAGGAACTAGGAGAGTTACAGTGATTAGAAAAGAAAGAAATGTCATGGCTCAATGAGGGCAGGAGTAATTTGTTGCGTGGAACGTACAAGATCGTCAGTTACTCTTTCAATTTTATGTAGTAATCTGTGCTCCAAATCTTACCAGTTGAAGCTCCTTCTAGAAGGTTGAAAGTTTAAAAAGACTAGACTTCTTTTTTTCAGGAGTCGTACCACGAAAAGCAAAAAGATTAAATTCTTTTTCAGATGAGAAATTTGCTTTATGGTTGTATTATGGACTTTGATGTACTCCTGCACCAGTTGCTGGTGGCCAAATTTTAAACAACGCTCCTATATGCCAGGATTCACAACCACTGAATCGTATCACTTTTTCTGATGTTAAGGGCTTAGCTTCCTCGTTTGATATCTTCACATGGAGGTACCCATTTGAACGCAAGCAGACCAAGAGAACCTGTGAAAGCTGTTGAACTAATGGCGACTTCGCTAACTACCTCTTATAATGGTGTTTTTCTGCTGATCTGGTAATAACGGAATTCGGGATGAATGAAACTGGTGGAGATCGTTAGAGCACATCTCTTGTAGTCTTTCACAATACGTATGAAATGGATGATCAAACCTCACGCTAACACGACGCATTTAACAGCCTGACGTTCATAGGTCAATGGGGACTTGAAGCACTGCCTCAGCCACGTATTCACTTACAAGGATTCCTTACGGTAGCCAGAGATATAATTGCTTCAAAGGACACGGAGATGAACATAGTAACATAGGTTTCCATACATCGTGGCTCCAGGTCTCGGCCGTACATCAGCATAAGTGCGCCCTTAATACGGTAGCCCAGGAGTCTTTGAGAAGGTACGAGGATTGGACGGTAGCGTCTAACTCACTCACTCACTCTCGTCAATTACTCCTAAGTGGCGAGGGGGGTCCTTGAGTCAAGAGGGTGTTAGCACTGTGCAGGACGTCTCCTTCGTCGATGGGTGATACTCATAGTGAAGCCCCTTGGGCCTCAACACATCCCCACGTATAGAGTTGAGGGCCGAGAGTGGTGAGTCGATGACTTCGACAGTGATCATGGAGGTTGTTAAGATGTGGGGCTCTGCTTAGTTTCCCTCTTAAAACTAGAAGTGTCTGAAACGTTTGGTTCTGATTCTGAAATGAAGATGTTCAGCATTAGAGAATGGATTTTAATATATATATATATATATATATATATATATATATATATATATATATATATATATATATGTGTGTGTGTGTGTGTGTGTGCACCATTTTCTGTGAAACCTCATCATTCTATATCTCATGAATAGGTGTTTTTCCTTTGCGTTTTATGCGTCTGGAATCCTTTCTCTCATTTCTTTCATTTTTTTCATTCTGCTTTTTATAATCTACCAGTTCGCTCTTCCCATGTTATTCTTTCTTTTTCTTCATCTTTGTATCGCCACACGCTCGTCGTTGTCCTGTTGTATTTGTGCCTGCGTCTTCTGTCGTCTTGTGTTGCTTATAATCTGTCATTTCCTCTGCTTGAGAATGTCCTACAGAGAACTGCTGTTGTCTCAACTTCAGCTCCTGCCGACGTGTCTGGTGTTGGGGTTGCTCTTCTTGCGGCTGTTCTGCCGTTACTTCGAAGTCTTCACCAGTAACCTTTGCAAGGCAATATCTTCATAATGGCCCCTGACCTGTCTTCACCTTCTGTGACCCCCATTAAATGCCTTCCTCTGCCCATCACACCGTAGTCCACCGCCTCTATATATGCCTCCTTTCTTCTTCCCTCCCTTCCTTCCTTTTCTCTCATTCACGATTTCCTTCTCTTTTCTTCGCCTTTCCTCCTCTCTCTCTCTCTCTCTCTCTCTCTCTCTCTC
Source organism: Panulirus ornatus (assembly GCF_036320965.1). NCBI lineage: Eukaryota > Metazoa > Arthropoda > Malacostraca > Decapoda > Palinuridae > Panulirus > Panulirus ornatus. The sequence continues at coordinate 38,474,977 of NC_092239.1, read as the reverse complement.
TCTCTCTCTCTCTCTCTCTCTCTCTCTCTCTCTCTCTCTCTCCCCACTCTTTCCTTACTTCACTCTTCGTCTCTCGTATACCTTTCCTTCGAACAAACATTGCTGTCTGTCACTCCGCTCTTGTACATCTCCTTCCACACCTTCTTCCCGATCTCTGCCACCTCTCTCTCCAACATCACTACCCCTCACCTCTCCCTCATCTTCTCATCCTCCTACCTCACTGTGCCAGACCTCATCGCCACTCCTCCTGTCCTCTCAACCTTCCCCGTTATTACTTAACCAATATATGTTATTATCCCCGAGGTACCGCCTCGGAGGAGGGTTAGATGGCTATCAATGAAGCAATTATCGGAGACTTATATGAGTAATTTGTTACACGGAAAATATTAATGGGGGGTAACACAACAGGCATACAAACTCGTGATCATTGTCATATGACACCGCGGGATAATAGTAGCGAGATCCAACTGCGTTTGGGAATGGCTCTGTGCGTGTGCTTTAGTTTTTGTTATATATCCTTTCCTTTCATACTATTCGCCATTTCCCGCGTCAGCGAGGTAGCGTTAAGAACAAAGGACTGGGCCTTTGAGGGAATATCCTCACCTGGCCCCCTTCTCTCTTCCTTCTTTTGGAAAATTAAAAAAAAAAGAGAGGGGACGATTTCCAGCCCCCCACTCCCTCCCCTTTTAGTCGCCTTCTACGACACGCAGGGAATACGTGGGAAGTATTCTTTCTCCCCTATCCCCAGGGATAATATATATATATATATATATATATATATATATATATATATATATATACCAGGGATGTTAATTTACGGTTACGTGTTGTTACAGTCTACCGTTCGATTGGTTAATATCAAGCGGGAACTGATCGCGCGATAAGCTAGGCAAAGAACATCGTCGCTCTGTTTTTAGCAACTCGGCACCATCCACTGACGGATGACTCTTGTCTCAAAATCTTTCTGGCAGCGGTGGGATTCGAACCCACGCCTCCGAAGAGACTGGTGCCTTAAACCAGCGCCTTAGACCGCTCGGCCACGCTACCTGTGAAGCATTCCGCACCATTCTCTCTCTCTCTCTCTCTCTCTCTCTCTCTCTCTCTCTCTCTCTCTCTCTCTCTCTCTCTCTCTCTCTCTCATGGCCTTGTGAATTCAATCTACAAACTTGCAATCTGTCCATCTCCCACATAAAGCTTATCCCTTAACTCCTATTCATAACGCTAGATTTCTCTTGCTCTTCGTGGGAATGTGCGATAATGTAGGGAGAATGTAAGACAAATATGCAGTAAATACTAAGTGTCGTCACCAAGATAATTGCATAGTAGGTATCAATGATCTTCAAGATATATCTAGGGATGGATGATGTCCTTAACGTTGAAGAGAAAGTGTAACTCGTATATGTCTGGGGAGTGTGGTTTTGGATGGTTCTTGTCACCTGAGGTGGTGTTTAAAACTGAGTGAAGAGGGTGGTTATTAAGTGCTTGTCGGGTAACCAGCAGCTTAAACTGGTTGCCCATTTGCGAATTTGCATTATCAATTTGGCCGGCAGCTACTGCAAGGCTTCGTGATTGCTGGCAGTATTAATGATACATACACAACAGCCTTTTATGCGGCTTCGAGCATTGAGCAGACATTAGGATTTCAGTTGTATAATGGCATTGGTGGCTTAGCGTTGCCAATCCTTAATCAATAGAGGAACTTTGAGAGTAAATCACTTTTGTGTAGGTGACTGTAAACATTAAAAGTCAGCTCTAATTAGTACCCACTGGTTTTTAGCGTGTATGTGTGTGTGTGTGTGTGTGTGTGTGTGTGTGTAGTTTGATTCAGAATCTTGGCATGATAGACAACGCGTCTGTGGGAGATGAGGTAATTCCACGTCATGGTTGGTCAGTTGTTTCGGCTTTTGACAAAAGACCTGCCAGGATCGTTGAGGCTGTCAACATCAGGCTACACGAACCTCTCAAAATATCTTCAGCGTCTTCCTCAGGTGTTAAGAACGAGTGCAAGACCACATACACATTTACTTTGTGAGTAGCTCCTCACCTGGTGTACGTAACAAGGGCATCGGTTCCTCACAAATGGGGTGACTGTGTCTCAAAATACTTGTGGCAATTGCGATGCTTTGTTCTTTGAACTCACGCGAGGATTCTATATTGGAGATACTAAAGTCTTTGGAGTGGATGCGTAAGGTTTCAAATCTCAATCATCAACACTTGTGTTTTGTGAGATATGATGTTAAACCCCTTAGATCAAAGAGTGAGCATGCAGATAAAGGAGATTAGGTGTTTAAAAACGTTTTGGCAGCGGTGGGATTCGAACCCACGCCTCCGAAGAGACTGGTGCCTTAAACCAGCGCCTTAGACCGCTCGGCCACGCTACCTGTAAAGCATGCCATTTCTCTCTCTCTCTCTCTCTCTCTCTCTCTCTCTCTCTCTCTCTCTCTCTCTCTCTCTCTCTCTCTCTCTCTCTCTCAGATGGCCTTGTGAATTCAGTCTACAAACTTGCAATCTGTCCATCTCCCACATAAGGCTTATCCCTTAACTCCTATTCATAACGCTAGATTTCTCTTCCTCTTCGTAGGAATGTGCGTTAATGTAGGGAGAATGTAAGACAAATATGCAGTAAATACTAAGTGTCGTCACCAAGATAATTGCATAGTAGCATCAATGATCCTCAAGATATATCTAGGGATGGATGATGTCCTTAACGTTGAAGAGAAAGTGTAACTCGTATATGTCTGGGGAGTGTGGTTTTGGATGGTTCTTGTCACCTGAGGTGGTGTTTAAAACTGAGTCAAGAGGGTGGTTGTTTAGTGCTTGTCGGGTAACCAACAGCTTAAACTGGTTGACCATTTGCGAATTTGCATTATTGATTTGGCCGGCAGCTACTGCAAGGCTTCGTGATTGCTGGCAGTATTAATGATACATACACAACAGCCTTTTATGCGGCTTCGAGCATTGAACAGACATTAGGGTTTCAGCTGTATGATGACATTGGTGGCTGAGCGTTGCCAATCCTTAATCAATAGAGGAACTTTGAGAATAAATCACTTGTTAATATGTGACTGTAAACATTAAAAGTCAGCTTTAATTAGTACCCTCTGGTTTTTAGCGTGTGTGTGTGTGTGTGTGTGTGTGTGTGTGGCTTGATTCAGAATCTTGGCATGATAGACAACGCGTCTGTGGGAGATGAGGTAATTCCACGTCATGGTTGGTCAGTTGTTTTCGGCTTTTGACAAAAGAACTGCCAGGATCGTTGAGGCTGTCAACATCAGGCTACACGAACCTCTCAAAATATCTTCAGCGCCTTCCTCAGTTGTTAAGAACGAGGGAAAGACCACATACACATTTAGTTTGTGAGTAGCTCCTCACCTGGTGTACGTAACAAGGGCATTGGTACCTCACAAATGGGGTGACTGTGTCTCAAAATACTTGTGGCAATTGCGAAACTTTGTTCCTTGAACTCACGCGAGGTTTCCATATCGGAGATACTAAAGTCTTTGGAGTGGATGCGTAAGGTTTCAAATCTCAATCATCAACACTGGTGTTTTGTGAGATATGATGTTAAACCCCTTAGATCAAAGAGTGAGCATGCAGATAAAGGAGATTAGGTGTTTAAAAAGGTTTTGGCAGCGGTGGGATTCGAACCCACGCCTCCGAAGAGACTGGTGCCTTAAACCAGCGCCTTAGACCGCTCGGCCACGCTACCTGTGAAACATTTCATACCATTCTCTCTCTCTCTCTCTCTCTCTCTCTCTCTCTCTCTCTCTCTCTCTCTCTCTCTCTCTCTCTCTCTCTCTCTCTCTCATGACCTTGTGAATTCAATCTACAAACTTGCAATCTGTCCATCTCCCACATAAAGCTTATCCCTTAACTCCTATTCATAACATTAGATTTCTCTTCCTCTTCGTGGGAATGTGCGATAATGTAGGGAGAACGAAAGACAAATATGCAGTAAATACTAAGTGTCGTCACCAAGATAATTGCATAGTAGGCATCAATGATCTTCAAGATATATCTAGGGATGGATGATGTCCTTAACGTTGAAGAGAAAGTGTAACTCGTATATGTCTGGGGAGTGTGGTTTTGGATGGTTCTTGTCACCTGAGGTGGTGTTTAAAACTGAGTCAAGAGGGTGGTTATTAAGTGCTTGTCGGGTAACCAGCAGCTTAAACTGGTTGCCCATTTGCGAATTTGCATTATCAATTTGGCCGGCAGCTACTGCAAGGCTTCGTGATTGCTGGCAGTATTAATGATACATACACAACAGCCTTTTATGCGGCTTCGAGCATTGAGCAGACATTAGGATTTCAGTTGTATAATGGCATTGGTGGCTTAGCGTTGCCAATCCTTAATCAATAGAGGAACTTTGAGAGTAAATCACTTTTGTGTAGGTGACTGTAAACATTAAAAGTCAGCTCTAATTAGTACCCACTGGTTTTTAGCGTGTATGTGTGTGTGTGTGTGTGTGTGTGTGTGTGTGTGTGTGTGTGTGTGTAGTTTGATTCAGAATCTTGGCATGATAGACAACGCGTCTGTGGGAGATGAGGTAATTCCACGTCATGGTTGGTCAGTTGTTTCGGCTTTTGACAAAAGACCTGCCAGGATCGTTGAGGCTGTCAACATCAGGCTACACGAACCTCTCAAAATATCTTCAGCGTCTTCCTCAGGTGTTAAGAACGAGTGCAAGACCACATACACATTTACTTTGTGAGTAGCTCCTCACCTGGTGTACGTAACAAGGGCATCGGTTCCTCACAAATGGGGTGACTGTGTCTCAAAATACTTGTGGCAATTGCGATGCTTTGTTCTTTGAACTCACGCGAGGATTCTATATTGGAGATACTAAAGTCTTTGGAGTGGATGCGTAAGGTTTCAAATCTCAATCATCAACACTTGTGTTTTGTGAGATATGATGTTAAACCCCTTAGATCAAAGAGTGAGCATGCAGATAAAGGAGATTAGGTGTTTAAAAACGTTTTGGCAGCGGTGGGATTCGAACCCACGCCTCCGAAGAGACTGATGCCTTAAACCAGCGCCTTAGACCGCTCGGCCACGCTACCTGTAAAGCATGCCATTTCTCTCTCTCTCTCTCTCTCTCTCTCTCTCTCTCTCTCTCTCTCTCTCTCTCTCTCTCTCTCTCTCTCAGATGGCCTTGTGAATTCAGTCTACAAACTTGCAATCTGTCCATCTCCCACATAAGGCTTATCCCTTAACTCCTATTCATAACGCTAGATTTCTCTTCCTCTTCGTAGGAATGTGCGATAATGTAAGGAGAATGTAAGACAAATATGCAGTAAATACTAAGTGTCGTCACCAAGATAATTGCATAGTAGCATCAATGATCCTCAAGATATATCTAGGGATGGATGATGTCCTTAACGTTGAAGAGAAAGTGTAACTCGTATATGTCTGGGGAGTGTGGTTTTGGATGGTTCTTGTCACCTGAGGTGGTGTTTAAAACTGAGTCAAGAGGGTGGTTGTTTAGTGCTTGTCGGGTAACCAACAGCTTAAACTGGTTGACCATTTGCGAATTTGCATTATTGATTTGGCCGGCAGCTACTGCAAGGCTTCGTGATTGCTGGCAGTATTAATGATACATACACAACAGCCTTTTATGCGGCTTCGAGCATTGAACAGACATTAGGGTTTCAGCTGTATGATGACATTGGTGGCTGAGCGTTGCCAATCCTTAATCAATAGAGGAACTTTGAGAATAAATCACTTGTTAATATGTGACTGTAAACATTAAAAGTCAGCTTTAATTAGTACCCTCTGGTTTTTAGCGTGTGTGTGTGTGTGTGTGTGTGTGTGTGTGTGTGTGGCTTGATTCAGAATCTTGGCATGATAGACAACGCGTCTGTGGGAGATGAGGTAATTCCACGTCATGGTTGGTCAGTTGTTTTCGGCTTTTGACAAAAGAACTGCCAGGATCGTTGAGGCTGTCAACATCAGGCTACACGAACCTCTCAAAATATCTTCAGCGCCTTCCTCAGTTGTTAAGAACGAGGGAAAGACCACATACACATTTAGTTTGTGAGTAGCTCCTCACCTGGTGTACGTAACAAGGGCATTGGTACCTCACAAATGGGGTAACTGTGTCTCAAAATACTTGTGGCAATTGCGAAACTTTGTTCCTTGAACTCACGCGAGGTTTCCATATCGGAGATACTAAAGTCTTTGGAGTGGATGCGTAAGGTTTCAAATCTCAATCATCAACACTGGTGTTTTGTGAGATATGATGTTAAACCCCTTAGATCAAAGAGTGAGCATGCAGATAAAGGAGATTAGGTGTTTAAAAAGGTTTTGGCAGCGGTGGGATTCGAACCCACGCCTCCGAAGAGACTGGTGCCTTAAACCAGCGCCTTAGACCGCTCGGCCACGCTACCTGTGAAACATTTCATACCATTCTCTCTCTCTCTCTCTCTCTCTCTCTCTCTCTCTCTCTCTCTCTCTCTCTCTCTCTCTCTCTCTCTCTCTCATGACCTTGTGAATTCAATCTACAAACTTGCAATCTGTCCATCTCCCACATAAAGCTTATCCCTTAACTCCTATTCATAACATTAGATTTCTCTTCCTCTTCGTGGGAATGTGCGATAATGTAGGGAGAACGAAAGACAAATATGCAGTAAATACTAAGTGTCGTCACCAAGATAATTGCATAGTAGGCATCAATGATCTTCAAGATATATCTAGGGATGGATGATGTCCTTAACGTTGAAGAGAAAGTGTAACTCGTATATGTCTGGGGAGTGTGGTTTTGGATGGTTCTTGTCACCTGAGGTGGTGTTTAAAACTGAGTCAAGAGGGTGGTTATTAAGTGCTTGTCGGGTAACCAGCAGCTTAAACTGGTTGCCCATTTGCGAATTTGCATTATCAATTTGGCCGGCAGCTACTGCAAGGCTTCGTGATTGCTGGCAGTATTAATGATACATACACAACAGCCTTTTATGCGGCTTCGAGCATTGAACAGGCACTAGGATTTCAGCTGTATGATGGCATTGGTGGCTTAGCGTTGCCAATCCTTAATCAATAGAGGAACTTTGAGAATAAATCACTTGTAATATGTGACTGTAAACATTAAAAGTCAGCTCTAATTAGTATCCACTGGTTTTTAGCGTGTGTGTGTGTGTGTGTGTGTGTGTGTGTGTGTAGTTTGATTCAGAATCTTGGCATGATAGACAACGCGTCTGTGGGAGATGAGGTAATTCCACGTCATGGTTGGTCAGTTGTTTCGGCTTTTGACAAAAGACCTGCCAGGATCGTTGAGGCTGTCAACATCAGGCTACACGAACCTCTCAAAATATCTTCAGCGCCTTCCTCAGGTGTTAAGAACGAGGCAAAGACCACATACACATTTACTTTGAGAGTAGCTCCTCATCTGGTGTACGTAACAAGGGCATTGATACCTCACAAATGGGGTGACTGTGTCTCAAAATACTTGTGACAATTGCCATGCTTTGTTCCTTGACCTCACGCGAGGTTTCTATATTGGAGATACTAAAGTCTTTGGAGTGAGTGCGTAAGGTTTCAAATCTCAATTATCAGTCCTGGGCTTTTGTGAGATTTGATGTTAAACCCCTTAGATCAAAGAGTGAGCAGGCAGATAAAGGAGATTAGGTGTTTAAAAACGTTTTGGCAGCGATGGGATTCGAACCCACGCCTCCGAAGAGACTGGTGCCTTAAACCAGCGCCTTAGACCGCTCGGCCACGCTACCTGTAAAGCATGCCATTTCTATCTCTCTCTCTCTCTCTCTCTCTCTCTCTCTCTCTCTCTCTCTCTCTCTCTCTCTCTCTCTCTCTAACACTTGGCCTGAATGAATTCAGTTTACAAACTTGCAATCTGTCCATCTCGCACTTAAAGCTTACCCCTTAAGTTGTGCTCATACTGGACATCAATGGTCTTTAAGATATATTTAGGGATGGATCATGTCCTTATCATTGAAGAGAAAGTGTAACTCGTATATGTCTGGGGAGTGTGGTTTTGGATGGTTCTTGTCACCTGCGGTGGTAAAACTGCGTCAAGAGGGTGGTTGTTTAGTGCTTGTCGGGCAACCAACAGGTTAAACTGTTTTTCCATTTGCGATTTTGCATTATTAATTTGGCCGGCAGCTACTGCAAGACTTCGTGATTGCTGGCAGTATTAATGATACATACACAACAGCCTTTTATGCGGCTTCGAACATTGAACAGACATTAGGATTTCAGCTGTATGATGACATTGGTGGCTGAGCGTTGCCAATCCTTAATCAATAGAGGAACTTTGAGAGTAAATCACTTGTAATATGTGACTGTAAACATTAAAAGTCAGCTCTAATTAGTACTCACTGGTTTTTAGCGTGTGTGTATGTGTGTGTGTGTGTGTGTGTGTGTGTAGCTTGATTCAGAATCTTGGCATGATAGACAACGCGTCTGTGGGAGATGAGGTAATTCCACGTCATGGTTGGTCAGTTGTTTTCGGCTTTTGACAAAAGAACTGCTAGGATCGTTGAGGCTGTCAACATCAGGCTACACGAACCTCTCAAAATATCTTCAGCGCCTTCCTCAGTTGTTAAGAACGAGGGAAAGTCCACATACACATTTACTTTGTGAGTAGCTCCTCACCTGGTGTACGTAACAAGGGCATTGGTACCTCACAAATGGGGTGACTGTGTCTCAAAATACTTGTGGCAATTGCGAAACTTTGTTCCTTGAAATCACGCGAGGTTTCCATATTGGAGATACTAAAGTCTTTGGAGTGGATGCGTAAGGTTTCAAATCTCAATTATCAACACTGGTGTTTTGTGAGATATGATGTTAAACCCCTTAGATCAAAGAGTGAGCATGCAGATAAAGGAGATTAGGTGTTTAAAAACGTTTTGGCAGCGGTGGGACTCGAACCCACGCCTCCGAAGAGACTGGTGCCTTAAACCAGCGCCTTAGACCGCTCGGCCACGCTACCTGTGAAACATTTCATACCATTCTCTCTCTCTCTCTCTCTCTCTCTCTCTCTCTCTCTCTCTCTCTCTCTCTCTCTCTCTCTCTCTCTCTCTCTCTCTTGTGGCCTTTAGGAATTCAGTTTACAAACTTGCAATCTGTCCATCTCGCACATAAAGCTTATCCCTTAACTTGTGCTCATACTGAACATCAATGGTCTTTAAGATATATCTAGGGATGGATCATGTCTTTATCGTTGACGAGAAAGTGTAACTCGTATATGTCTGGGGAGTGTGGGTTCAGATGATTGTCATCACATGAGGTGGTAAGACTGAGTTAAGAGGGTGGTTGTTTAGTGCTTGTTGGGTAACCAACAACTTAAACTGGTTGTCCATTTGCGATTTTGCATTATTAATTTGGCCGGCAGCTACTGCAAGGCTTCGTGATTGCTGGCAGTATTAATGATACATACACAACAGCCTTTTATGCGGCTTCGAACATTGAACAGGCATTAGGATTTCAACTGTATGATGACATTGGTGGCTAAGCATTGCCAATCCTCAATCAATAGAGGAACTTTGAGAGTAAATCACTTGTAATATGTGACTGTAAACATTAAAAGTCAGCTCTAGTTAGTATTCACTGGTTTTTAGCGTGTGTGTGTGTGTGTGTGTGTGTGTGTGTGTAGTTTGATTCAGAATCTTGGCATGATAGACAACGCGTCTGTGGGAGATGAGGTAATTCCACGTCATGGTTGGTCAGTTGTTTTCGGCTTTTGACAAAAGAACTGCCAGGATCGTTGAGGCTGTCAACATCAGGCCACACGAACCTCTCAAAATATCTTCAGCGTCTTCCTCAGGTGTTAAGAACGAGTTAAAGACCACATACACATTTACTTTGGGAGTAGCTCTTCACCTGGTGTACGTAACAAGGGCATCGGTACCACACAAATGGGGTGACTGTGTCTCAAAATACTTGACAATTGCGATGCTTTGTTCCTTGAACTCACGCGAGGTTTCTATATTGGAGATACTAAAGTCTTTGGAGTGGATGCGTAATGTTTCAAATCTCAATCATCAACACTGGGGTTTTGTGAGATTTGATGTTAAACCCCTTAGATCAAAGAATGAGCATGCAGATAAAGGAGATTAGGTGTTTAAAAACGTTTTGGCAGCGGTGGGATTCGAACCCACGCCTCCGAAGAGACTGGTGCCTTAAACCAGCGCCTTAGACCGCTCGGCCACGCTACCTGTGAAGCATTCCATACCAATCTCTTTCCAACACTTGGTCTGTATGAATTCAGTTTACAAACTTGCAATCTGTCCATCTCGCACATAAAGCTTACCCCTTAACCGTTGCTCATACTGGACATCAATGGTCTCTAGGGTTTGGATCATGTCTTTATCGTTGACGAAAAAGTGTAACTCGTAGATGTCTGGGGAGTGTGGTTTCAGATGGTTGTCATCAAATGAGGTGGTGGTAAGACTGAGTTAAGAGGGTGGTGATTTAGTTTTTGTCGTGTTACCAACAGCTTAAACTGGTACTCCATTTGCGATTTTGCATTGTGAACTCGGCCGACAGATATTGCAAGGGCATGTTAATGATGCATAAACAATAACCTTTTATGACAGTCGTGGCTAGGCGCTGTCATCCCTTAATTGATAGAGGAACTCTAAATCACTTGTGGTATGTGACTGTAAGCATAAAAGGTCAGCTCTCATTCGTACCCACTGATTTTTAGCATGCTTGTGTGTGTGTGTGTGTGTGTGTGTGTGTGTGTGTGTGTGTGTGTACATTGATTCAGAACTTTTGCGTGATAAAGAACGCGTCTGTAGGAGATGAGGTAATTTCACCTCTCAACGCTTTCCTCAGGTATTAAGAACGAGTGCAAGACCACATGCACATTTACTTTGCGAGTAGCTCCTCACCTGGTGTACGTAACAAGAGCATTGATACCGCGCAAATGAGGTGACTGTGTCTCAAAAAAAAAAACTTGTGACGATTGCCCTGCTTTGTTCCTTGAACTCAAACATGGTTTCTACATTGGAGATATTAAAGACATTGAAGTGAATGTGTAAGGCCTCAAATCTCAGTTATCAGCACTGGGGCTTTGTAAAGATTTGATGTTAGACGTTTTGGATCAAAGAGTGAGCATGGAGATAGAATAGATTTGGTTTTCAAAAACTTTTTGGCAGCGGTGGGATTCGAACCCACGCCTCCGAAGAGACTGGTGCCTTAAACCAGCGCCTTAGACCGCTCGGCCACGCTACCTGTGAAGACAGAGCTCTCTTACTCACTCTAACTCTCCTATATATATATATATATATATATATATATATATATATATATATATATATATATATATATATATATATATGGGAGAGAGGGTGTGGGTGTGAGGCAGGGTTAAGCTAATTATATATACTTGGGGATTGGTGATTAGTTAAGGAATGGTATGGATTTGACAGGTCTAATCTGTTGGCCTGACATTGAGCGTACTGTCAAGTGCCTGTGATTGGAAGGCTGTCGGTGATTATGCCGAGTGCACTATTTCGTGTGGCTGTACAGCTTTGGTACATTTGCTTTCGAGAGAGGGTGGACGCCCAGACAGGTGAGACGTAATATAAAGTGGAGTGGATAAATTGCTTGTCCATAGGATGTTGAAGAATACTTGTCCATATCTGGTGCCAGTTAGTGTTGTGAAGGCGTTCAGTCTGTGTGTGTTGCTTCTGTGATGATGTTATCAGTGTGGCGAGCGTATGTCGTGTGTGTGTGTCTGTGTGACGCCTTTAATGGTTCGTGTTTTGTTCATTGGAAGAAATCGTCAATTGATGGTGACATTGAGGGTGTGAGCTGGATCCATGTCTTTTCGGGTTTAACAGAGTGCTTGCATGTGTGTGTGTGTGTGTGTGTGTGTGTGTTGTTACACAGATCCACCTGCTATAAGTTACACTGCGTCTGAAAAGTCACCATTGGTGAAACCGCATCATTGGTAGTGCAGTCGACTGTCTGTAGAAGTATCACGTGTTATGTCTGATAGGGAGAGATTGGATGTTCGTATGGACTGATTGCCATTAGCCCACGTGAGGGAGAGGCAGAAAGAAAAGGCTGGAGGGAGATAGATAGATAAGGAGAGAGAGAGAGAGAGAGAGAGAGAGAGAGAGAGAGAGAGAGAGAGAGAGAGAGAGAGAGAGATAGAAATGGCATGCTTCACAGGTAGCGTGGCCGAGCGGTCTAAGGCGCTGGTTTAAGGCACCAGTCTCTTCGGAGGCGTGGGTTCGAATCCCACCGCTGCCAAAACGTTTTTAAACACCTAATCCACTATTGTCTAATGCTCGCCGTATGTTCCAAAGCTTCCAGTATCAAACTTCACAAGAGGCCCAATGTCAATAAAGATTGAGGCAGTGAGCCTTAAGCACTCACTCTAAAGTCTTCAGTTTCTTGAACGTATACATCTTGTGTGAGTTGAAGAGACATCACCATGATTGTAAGAACGAGTTAGATCTTTGCAAAACCATACGAGCTGGTGTGTGTAGTGCGGCTCTGTACCAGTCCACCCATGTGGAGAATATTCATAATTAGATCTGCCTAACTGAAGACAGAATGAATATTGAGGGTTATGCAGTATGAAAGCTTCTGTGATAGAAAGAGAAAGATCCCAGAAGAGTTTGGGTTCCAGTTAGACAGAATAGGATGAGACGGGGTTATATAGGAAGACTGTTTTGCCTACTGTCTACTGTCTTGGTTATTGTGACGTCATCGGCGATGGTCCACCTCTGGATGTTGGTAATGGTGTTCTGGTTGGTAACTGTGGCCTGGAGAGCTGTTGTCAACGCTGACGCTATTGGTAGGGTTGTCGACCTACTACCATCGAGCAGGGCATTACTTATGAGGATGAGGTAATGACAGTGTTCTAGCTTTGTGCCCTGTGGGATGCCGTAAGTGAAGGACTGAAAGGTTAAAAGTCATAGTCCCTCAGAGGTATAGAAAATGACGACGTTATTAACGGTGGAAAAGAAAATGTCGACGCATACCGAAGAAGCCACCAAGTTAGGGAAATACGATTTCTTTGCGTCCTAGTCCTTATGCTTTTGTTCATTGACTCTGTTGTACATCCCAGGATTTAAAGATTTTTCTGGAGGCCACAAAGGTTTTGCGTCGCTGGATAAACTCCAGGAATCTAACGAACCACTAGGTGGGCGAGGGAGGTCTCTATATAACCAAACTGCTGAAGGTCTGTGGAACTTGATGCGTCTCTTTAAACCTAGGAAAATGCAAGTGTTCTCGGTTTTCGAGAATAAACTTGAACACTGGGATGATGGCTACGTTTGACTGGAAACTTTGACATCTCTAGAATCTCAAAACCACAAACCATAAACGTTAGAGAATTGAGTATGCTTTAAAGTAACTATTCAATGAAGACGCTCTCTTGATCCACAATGCTAGTCTGGTGAGGAATTGATTAGAATTTTTGGTATGTCATAGTATTTATTGACTGTTGTATATGTGATGTTCACCTATGAAAGAGTTCATATGGACGAGAACGTTTCAGATAAAAAGTATAGCATATCCGATAATACTCAGGAAACAGAAAGAAAAAGAAAAAAGGATTTCCCGCCACAGCTGAACAGATTTCCCCTTTCCAGAATACAGTGAAGCAAATACTGAAATATTGTATTTGTAGACGTGTCTCTTCACCACATAGAATAGCATAGAAAACAGATATACGAGTCGTACGGAAAAAAATGATCAAGGAAAGTTTGAAAAAGTAGCTAAGGCATAAAGGTAGGGGAAATACTATAGAAAAAAAAGAAATGCGTCTCTAATCCTCAATTATAAACAAAAGAAACAGAAATCTGGGTAACAATAGTTCTATGACTTAAAGACAGCTGTGATCTCCAAGACTTGACGATACATAAGAAAAGGAAAATACCAATTTTCGTCTGTATGTGAAGCCCGGATCGAAGAGGTTATAGAACATGACGGAAATCATGCTGTGTGTGTGTGTGTGTGTGTGTGTGTGTGTGTGTGTGTGTAATAGCCATTTTTGTTTTACGGGAAGAGAGCTTTCCTTCCCTCTTTGTCTATGTATCATTTCCTTCCCTTTTTGTCTATGTGTCATTTCCTTCCCTTTTTGTCTAAGTATCATTAACCCATTCATCAGTTCTTTCCCATCCTCTCTCATTCTGTCTCCCTTTTATATCCTCTTCCCCCAAGTTTTCCATCCATACATCTCCTTCATCGTGTACGCTCCCTCTATATCTTCCCAATCAACACTACCATCCATGCTCCTCTCATACCCATAGTCGCAACGTGAACTTCTTAAAACCTCACTCCACTTTGTCTCATCCTATCCTCTCTGTCTCTGCTGCTCGCGTTGGCCTCATGATAGTACTGATCACCTTGATTCGGTTGTATTACTGAAGGATGTGAGATGTGGTACTCAAAGGCTAAGGTAAGGTACTTGGGGTGATAAGAATTCGTATTCTGCCATAAGTCTCAATGCCTAAGTGTTTGTCATATATGTATACTAATCTCTTAGGGTATGGAGAAAAACTATATATATATATATATATATATATATATATATATATATATATGTTAACTGTAGGTGAAATTTTTGTAAAATTCTGTCAGCTCTTTAAACATGCAAGCGTCAAAACGTGTTAAGAATACTTTTCTTAAAAAAACACGAGAAGATTTTCTCTAATTTTTTCCCCCCCCATTTTCAGAGGAAAACTTTTGATATTTCTTATTTCACTTCAAGGAGCGTAACGAACAATCTTTCAACTTCTTGAGGAAATCTCCCAGACTTATTTTCTGAGCTGGTGAAACGTTTTTAACTCCGCAATATTGTGGCGGATGTGCTTGAAAGAAGAGGAGGAAGAAAGAAAAGAAAAAGAAGAAAAAAAAAAAGACGGAAAAATAACGCCTGGAAATATCGGCCAACACACTGAGGGAAAAATTGAAGCAATTCCTGAATTTATTTGTGGAATTCCTGACGGAATAGTTTTGGTGAATGTAGCAAAGGCGGTGACTAGAGAGAGAGAGAAAGGGGGAGGAGGCCAGGCGCGGGTTCACGTGGATTGCGTCGTTCTCAGCGTTCCGTTTTCAATTTTTCTCTTTTTTTTTATTTCCGCGCCCCCGTCTCTCTCTCTCTCTCTCTCTCTCTCTCTCTCTCTCTCTCTCTCTCTCTCTCTCTCTCTCTCTCTCTCTCTCATGCACAACGTACCTCATGCCTTCTCATACCCTCTCCTCCCCTAGCCCTTCATTACGATGTCTGTCACTTCTTCAAAGTCAGACGGGAAAATTATGCTACTCGGGTCTTATCAGGAAATGATCCAGGAACCCCTTCGTTCCACCCACACTCTCCCTAAGTAAGTAGGTTCATCAGGTATTCGGGAGGTTAAGTAGATTCCAAAACCATTTCCTACGGGGTAGAAAGACCGGATTGGTAACAGGAATAGGCTTAGCTGATGAGGTGACGATGGTTATAACTGCCAAGGTGACGAATGTCTCTTGATGATGAAAGGTGGTGATGATTGTGTTCATGTGGACCTTGTTGTTGATGGTGAATACACATTTGGTGACGTACTGGCCACACAGATGTTGTAGAAGGACTTGAAGGACCATATGGTATGGTGAGTGATGGTGAAAGTTGTGTTGGTTGTCGTGGTGGAGTATGTGGTGATGGTATGTGTCATCACAGCCTCTGAGTGTGGTAAAGTCTGAGGGGACCATTGCTATTAGGGTATCGCTAGTGTTATTTCAAATGTATGGACGATCCTCAGTTTCATTTGGGTGTACATTTTGACTATATCATATATAATGGTTGTACTGTCATATATGCTTGATAGAATTCTTATTAGTCACTTCCATATAAAAAAGGAAAATGTTATCTATCGGAAATAACGCTAAGACTTCGATTATTGTTTTCATATAATACATAACGTAATATGATAAGCCTTTCGCTCTTGCAGCTTAATCCTTTCCCCAGTTTTTGTATGGATTTTTGTTCAGTAAACGACAGTCAATTCGTCACTAACTCGCCCAAATGTTCTGACGTGTCTCGATGAATTTCCTCATGAAACCCATTACACATGACGCTTCTCCACCGGACATTTCCATGATAACAACCCCACCTGTTCTAAATACAGCATGTCTTCACCACCCTCGTCCTGTCTCCAAGTATAGCACGTTCCCAAGAACTGATTAATTTCCGATGATGCGAATCATTTTCTCCTTTGATTTTTCTTTTCTTTCTGATAAGCTTTTCCAATATCAAGGACACTATCCATTAAGCTTCTCAATTATTTTTCTTCGTTTTGGAATAAAGCTGGTATAATTTTCTCTTTCTCTTACTTCCACGGCTTATCTGCTATTTACTCCATATTTTACTTGGAAATATTGTCCCGAAAGATGGCATTGCGTTATCTCTCTGCACTGGGCAATATCTACGATTCCCAGACTTCAGCAAGAAATGGCGCGTATGTTTTCTTCAAGCAATTTAAGGATGTCATTACATAACTTATCACTTACACTAAAGAAAAGCAGTTTAAGGATGTCATTATATAACTTATCATCACTTACACTAAAGAAAAGCATACAGATCAGGTTACCTCTATACCTTTGTTGAAATTTTAGGATATTGCGTAATGTATGCATAGCTAATTTAGCATCATGGTGCTAGATTATAGTTTTACCTGCCTTAGTAAGAGTGTAAGTTCTAGCCAGAGCTGGAGGTAATGAGAACGTATTTACAATTCACTATATCCATGCAGTTTTACCGCTTTTTAGTACTGGCCCGTCTAAACTAGTTCGCCATTTCCCGCGTTGGCGAGGTAGCGTTGAGAATAGAGGACTGAACCTTTGAGGGAATATCCTCACATGGACCCCTTCTCTGTTCCTTCTTTTGGAAAATTAAAAAAAAAAAGAGAGGGGAGGATATCCAGCCTCTCTCTCTCTCTCTCTCTCTCTCTCTCTCTCTCTGAACGAGAGAGAGAGAGAGAGAGAGAGAGAGAGAGAGAGGGGGGGGGGGGGGGGCAACCAGCTATTGAGCTTCAAGGAGCCAGAGGTCGAGGGAAGGTTAGTGACGACAAGTCCTCTTGACACATCGGGTCTGAAAAGGGCGTCATCACATCTTCACCAGTCTCTCTCTCTCTCTCTCTCTCTCTCTCTCTCTCTCTCTCTCTCTCTCTCTCTCTCTCTCTCTCTCTCTCTCTCTATCTATCTCTCTATCTATCTATCTATCTATTCTGTTCAATCTTTTCGTACCACGAAAGTACATGACGAACGGTCACCTCGTTGCTTTAGCTGGTACTGTACGCACGCTTTTAGATCGCATGAATATTGAATGTGGACCTTGCATCAGGAAAAAGCAAAATGGATTAGTGTGCAAAATAACCTTAGTAAACGACCCCGGCATATTGTTGCATTCGTTCATTGGCGGTTTGAGAACTGACAGTAATTCTTAACAAAATCATCTCGAAAATATTGAGCACTCGCCTCATCCTTCGAATCTTATGATGGTACTTAAATTTGAGGGCGCTTTACTCTCATTTTGAAGGGGCTTTACTAACATTGTAGATGTGGATGCGCGTTACAACGCTGTTATGTACCCACGAAATCACAGAACTAGGTTTTATAGGCGCGATACGTGTGTTATAACTAATGTAGTGTACTTGATATAACCATACAGCAGAATGGTGCATTGTCCCATCCCGCCATTACTTCGAAACTCCCTAATTACCTCCCTTCAATTATGATGTTGTTGTGAAGTACATACAAAGGAGAGCGAAATGTGTCATTTACTTCATGAAAAGAACGGTTTTATCTAATTTTTTTTTCCTACCACTCTGTGTGTGCATTTGTGAGAAGCGCCACCTATGACCTCACGAGAATAATATTCCTGCCTCAAAAAAGGAGTCTTCTCTTAATATCTATTCCTCAGTCGTACCCACAGTACTCAGTCACCGCATGAGATATACACATTTTATTTCCTATCAAATAGAAAACGAAAATACGCTGCGGTCTACCGCTGTGTATATTCCTTTGTGTCCTCCTGTTTGTCTTTCTACTTATGGTAATACGTAGAAAAAAGAGAGAACGTAATCTGCTTGCAACGCATTAACATTTATGAGTTCGCTCGTGTCCCCAGTTAGTACATGATCATCAGGTTCCCCCTAGCGGCCAGAGTGTGGACGGTGAAGAGAAGGCAGAGCTTCCTTTAGGAAACGGTGCGGAGGTTGAATCATTGATGTCGCCAGCTGAAAGTATCGATACCGCTTCCATCTTTCATTAGGGGCAAACTCTTTCCCCAGCTGGTCATGGGGAAAGAATTAAATCCCTAGCGAGGGCCAAACAAGTGGAAAATCGTATAAGTGATGAATGTTCTACCTTATGTAGGTCGTGACGAGAGCGACAGTAGAAATACAAAGAAATATGACGATAGCATTGATAATCGTAACAATAATAGTAGTAGCAATAGTAGCAGTAATGGTAATGATTGTTCATGATAATGGTGATGAAGGTAATAAGAATGATTATGATCGCGTAAGAATTGACATCGTTAGAGCGATGTGTGAATTGAGAGAGCTGATCAGGGGTATGCTGAAATGGTTTGGACATACGGAGAGGATGAGTGAAGAAAGACTGAAAAAGAGGATCTTTGCGCTGTGAAAGAGTTATCTGTGGCTAAGAAGGCGAGGGGGGGCAGTAAGAGGGAAAGAAAGACTGAAGAGATTAAAGGACAGAGTGAAAGTGGCTCTGATGTGCCAGACCTGAGCTTTCAGAAGGGTAAAAACAATGCAAATGAGGCATTATGATAGCTATCTGCGAAAGAGACGGAATCATAACACAGACTCGGTTATTATATGTACACAAGCAGCCATCCCGCTAGCCAGGTCTCCCTGTTGACCCGCTTCTTGCTGCTGTGTCGCATGAATGACAACCGCTCTGTTGGACAACCTCTGCTCGTCTCGCATTTTCCACACCATCATGCATCATCCACCAACGCTGAGATCCATTGTTACTGGTTGTTGTCGTTCGCCCCATGTGAAACTGTGGTGTTAAAGCGATTACGTCTGAATCTACCCACTCTTGAGCCGGGCGTAGGAGACAAAATACACGATTCCCTTGTGAAACATGGAACAGTTTCTCCGCATTTCTTCTGTTACATAAGAAATGACCCACCGCTCCGGGACCGAGAACTGATTGCCACCATAAAACTGAAATGGGGGTAGAAAAAAAAAGATTAACTTTTACGGTATATATTCAGCTTTTCTTTTTTGCAACTTCTAAAGTTCTTGCTCTCCCTCCCCCCTTCCTCCAGTGAGCCAGGGTGTACCTAAGGCCCCGGGAAAGTGGGTGGGGGGGAAAAAATATATATTAACAGGCGAAGAAAAAGTCGAGGTTGAGTTACGAGAAGCAACGCTTTAAGAAAATATATACGTCGGGTCTTAGAGCTTAGCTGAAGGAGAACTGAAAGGATGACCTGGATTTTGCCTCAAAAAAAAAAAGTAAAATGATTCTAAATGGAAGAAAAAAGAAGGAAAATCCTACAAAGTATTCTCCTCTGAATAATCAAATCCGTGTTGCTAGAAAGGAGGGGAAATGAAATATACCATAATCCACTTGGCACATTCTACGAACGGAGACGAAGGCTGCAAAGAACTGGGACTCTGTGAAAGGCGCTTGGCCGAGACGCGTGTGGAGGTGTGGCATTACGGTGAAACAAAGGCAGGGAAATGAAGCTGGATCAAGCACTGGAAGCTGCAAAAATGACTGAACAAATAAGATAGCACCTGCTCTCAGCGGGACTCGAGAGTTGTGTGAATAAAGAAAAAAGATGTTTTTGTTCAAATCATGGTGGCGAGGCGGGCAGGCAAAAAAGATAGAAGAGCACTAAGACCGAGCAGATGGGCGGGGTAGGTCGTCAAGCAAGGATGATAACAGTCCAAGAAGTGAGGATGTAGGAGGATAACAGGTAGCTCAGGCTGGCAGGCAGGCGTGCGTACACAGGGATGCAAGAGTAAGCCGCCAGGCAAGAAGAAGCGCAGGCAAGGAAGGGGAAGTAAGGTCGTGATGGGAGAGAACGACGGATTTGCCTCCAGCTTACGCGATTGCACAAACTTCAAATTGAGTTTGGCGGGACGAGATGCTGCAGTGATTGAACTGCTGCATAAGTTAGGGAAACAGAATATTGGAGATATATTGGAAGAATTTCGCAAATTGATAAGTTCTTGGTGAGGCACGATGGCTCAATTATGGTCGATGGCAGCGTGGGAATGATGTATGACAAGGTGTCGATGGTGTAGGGTACGTCGGCTGTGATGTATGGTCAAGTGATGATGGTGTGTGATAGTGTGGTGGTGATGCGTGTGTGTGTGGTTGGGAAATGATGGTGTATGGATGGAGGCTCATAATGCATGGCTGGGTAGTGATGGTGTACGATTGTGCAGTGATGACCAGTGGTAGCATGTCGAAGGCGTATGGTAAGGTGATGATGGTGCATTGCAAGGTGATTACGGCTTTAAGGTAGATGATGTGTAGTTTAGGGTGATTGTGGTGTATGTCGAGCTGGTTAAGGGTTTATGGTAAGGTAGTTTACTTCCATGTTAGGATGATAAACAAGATAGTCAGGGTGTGCGATGGTGCATGATGGTCAGGGAGTAATCCACGCTTCTGATGGGTATTTGTGTGGTTAATGATGGTGTGTGGTATGATCAATACTGACGGCATGAATCAAAGTGATTAATCGCCAATGACGCGGTGGTGCTTTATGACGTGGTGGTGATCATATGCATCACAGGATGATCATAATACAATCAAAAACAAATACGAATCGGTTCTTGACGCCATGTAATCTCTGTTTATCGTGTGTATACACGGAGACGTACAATATATATGAGGAACTTCACCATTAAAACGCATATTCTCTAAGGAAATTGACCATATTTACATGAAGTTATAGGAATAATATATTTAAAGGAACTACTAAATGATAGTTAAATTATTCACCAGTAATGCCGAAGAGAAGTCATAAGAGCTGAACATCACGTGTAATGCAACACGATTTCGTTTTCTGTCATCGTCCTGAATAGTATCACATGATCTACCGTGAGATGAAGTTATCAAACGCACAGTCGTCCAAATGCCTCTTCCAACAGCCTTCCTTAGGGGATCGTCATAGTGAATGCTTTCCTTCCTATTATTCCAGCCCTATGTTTTTCCTCAGCTTTTTAAAGTCCGATTTAGGTCGGAAAAACAGATGAACCGCTGGGTTGGTTCATCAAAGCATTGATAGAAAGAGAAAAAAAAAAAAAGAGGGACCTGCTGGAGGCTTCCAGCATATGCAGGTCTCGTTCCTGCACTGGCGTCCAAAGATTTGAAACTTTGAAGAAGTGTAGAGGTGGAAAATTGGGTTGAGTATTACTGAGCGCGCGTATATGACTCCCAGGACGAGGGGTTAGACAGAGAGAGAGAGAGAGAGAGAGAGAGAGAGAGAGAGAGAGAGAGAGAGAGAGAGGGTACTTGTGATGATAGTTTACCATGAGGCTGGAGATGCGAGCAACGGGATTCGCCAATGCATCCTGCTTGTTTCCCCCCATGTTGCTGCTGTTTTATCTGCTGCAACACGTATTGCATATGCGTCTGCCATTGGGTTCCTTCGGGACGCTTTCTAGCCATTTGCCTCGTCTTCTCCTGAAGGGTTTTGGTTCTTACGTCTTGTATAGTTCTTACTTCGTTGGGTGAAAGATTAAGACACAGTCTGCTTGACACTTTGTCGCTGGACTCTCGATTATTTTCACTCGGTGCCTCTGTAAAAATATTCCCGGTCGTTCTTGCAGAACTGATTAATCTCTTCCTTTGATTCCTTCTTCATGTTGAAATGCGTCAATCCTAGATTTTCCTCCTCGTCTATGTAGACGGCATAGCTCGATATCCTACAGTTTCTGATGGTAAATCACACATTTCACTTCCTCGTCTTGACCTTTAAAGTGTTTGTGAATTTTCTCTAACCTATCAATTTCAGCTTGTTGACCATAAACGCAGTAGTATTGAAATTACCCTCTTGCTTGAGAGAGGAAGTATAAAGAAAAAAATACACACACACACACACACACACACACACACACACACACACACACACACGACCCATTTTCTTTGATTGAGCCCAGGCGTTATTCATGAACTTTCTAGACCCTCCTGCAGCCTTAGACTACATACGAAGGTCACAGTCGCTCACATCCATTCTTTAGGTGTTGTGTGTGTGTATATATATATATATATATATATATATATATATATATATATATATATATATATATATATATATATATATATGTGTGTGTCAGTGTGTGTGTGTGTGTGTGGCAGCTGGAAAATGGGTGTCTGCGGTGTCATTACATCCTGTTGGTATATGGTTGATTTCGATGAGGTTGTACTTGTCATTATCATAACCCCCAACACTTTAGATGTTCTCCTTCATCTGTGTCACAAGCAATTAATCCACGACCATCAGTATCACTCGTTTCACCTTTTCCGTGAAACGAGGAAGTTCCCCCCCCCCCCCAAAAAATATACTTTTTGCGTTTTCTTATCTTTCTCTCCCGACAAGAGTGCGACTTTGATTTAGTTGCACGAGGGATATTCAAAGACTAATTCCCCGGCACACAAATGGATGAGACAGCGATTAATGCAGGCCAGGATTTGCAGGGGGACGGGGTCGCTTTGAATTATACATCAGCTTGCGCTCCCAGCGACGGGCAAATATTTTAGGGGAGGATTTTTGTTGAAGATTCTGTGTTGTCACCTGGAGTACCTCTGCCAGCGATGGTGGGGATTGATGGGCGTGGGGACTAGAATTGATGTGATGATAGATGGCTTGGGACGAAAGCTGATGACGGGAATGATGGGGGCTGAGGAGGAGAACCTGTGTAGTGAGTGATGGGCCGGAGATGAAAATTGATGTGGTGTATGTTGGTCTGTGGACGAAAACTGATGGGGGTATGTGGTATGTGGTATGGAATATAATGGGTTGAGGACGAAGACGAAAACTGGTATGGTGATTGATGGACTTGTGGACGAACACTTGTGTGGAATAAGATGGATTGGGTACGAAAACTGATGTGGTATATGGTTGGCTTTAGGACGAACACTGGTGTGGAATATGATAGGTTGGGTACGAGACTAATATTGTAATTGATAGGCTTGTGGGCGAAACCTGACTCAATGCGTGATGGGGACAAGATTTGATGTGGTGATTGATCGACTGATCGTAAACCTACGGCAGTTGATGGAATGATAACGAAAATTGATCGGGTGATAATTAGAACTCGGAAAACACAGTTGATTATTTTTTTTCTATTTATCGCCATTAACTAATGACTAAGGGTGAGAGCCCGTGATAAACTGGTCAGTTCGACAGCTGATTGCCTACTTTTTTCTTGGGTTAAGATTGATGGACCAGAAATATCGAGTGATACGATAATTCAGTGGTCGCAGAGGAGAACTCTGTGATGTGATGTATGGTCGAGGGACGTGAACTGTTGCGCTTGCGGTGAGTGATGGCTTGCAGACGAAAACTGGTACAGTAATTGCTGGGGTCGAGAACTGACGTGTGTGTGTGTGTGTGTGTGTGTGTGTGTGTGTGTGTGTGTGTGTGTGTGTGTGTTAGGTGAGACGACACGGGTAACTGAATGCCTTAGCCAGGAACCAATTTCTTTTTTAACCTATCCCTTGAGGAGGATGAAGAGCTAGGTTGGCTGTGAACCGACTGTTGCGGCCGGGATTCGAACGTGTGCCATCGACACCACGCGGCCCTGAATGCGTCATGGTCAGCAACACTAACCGCTACACGACGCAGGATCTGAGGTCGATGGGATATCCATAGGGTTAACAAATTGTAATCGTTCGCTAATATGGGACATATCCAGTGAATATATATATATATATATATATATATATATATATATATATATATATATACAAATTTTTCAAGAATTTTGTATTTTGTAAACTGTAAATCATGCTGTTAAATGACACTTCCTGGTACCTAAGAGAAGCGTCACTTCAGCATAGCAGAAGGGTATTCTCTGTCATTTCAAAAAGCGGGTTTCACCTCTGAGACATAAGTCTTGTTTGCAACAGAAGGAAAACGAAAACGGCATGTGTCCGGACCAATAGTGAGATGAGTACCACCATATATTTCTGTAGCGTCTTTAATTTTGTCCATTTTATTGGCTTTCTTTGAAGAGTAAGAGAGAGAGACAGAAAAGCTGAAAACTGTGTAAGAAAAATTTTCACCTCTGATCGTAATGCAATCACTGGCATAATCAGTACTCATTGTGTGTAAAGAAATATACATTTTTCCTTCAAATTACTAGTTTATGAGTCTAGAGATATTCACTGTGAGAATAATAGTCCGGGTTCGAACCCTGTTTGCAAACACACCCAGACAGTAAAAAAGCTATGGAAATAGATCACAAAAGTCCCAGATTATTGTAACTAAACATTCGCAGTTTCGAGAGAAAAACGTTGCTAGGCATTGCCAACCACAAACCGGTAATTTCGGATCATTTGGGCAGAGGCATCAAATATATCTTTGCCATGGTCTCCTTTCAAGGATGGATTGATTGGTATCAAAATGTGTAAAGAAAATATTTCATGATAAAATACGGAAAATCCAGGAAAAGAGAGAGAGGAGTATGTCTCCACCAGAGACTGGAAATGATCGTTTATAAAAAAAAAATGCTTTATTCTACAGTAGGAGTTAAGAATGATACCAGAGAGCGAAAAAGGATATGGATCACATGCTGTTCTTTCTGCAATATGCACACACACACTATCCTGTGCATATCACTTGTGTATTCAGTATATCGAAAAACAGGAGTACTCGGGTAAACTTTATATATATATATATATATATATATATATATATATATATATATATATATATATATATATATATATATATATTTATGCTTCATAGTTATCCAATCATTCTCATGTGTCAGATTTGTCATATCTCTTGCCGTCCCAGTGAACAGGCTCACTCGACCTCCCTCCCTTACTCTTACATCCCTCTCTTTCCACTATGTTCATTGTCTTTACTTCCTCTCACAGTCTCTCATTTCACAAGGGCCTCCGTCTCCTCGTGTTGCTCAAATGCTTCTCTCCCATCTCGCTCATCTCGTCTTCACAACCCTCTCCCTCATGGTCTCTCCTTCCCCCACCAGCACTCACGCTCCTCACCATCTCTCATGACACAAAGAACCCCAGCTCCTGCTCAGAGCAGCTTCACGGAAAGCTTAACGAAGAGTGAGAGTGTAATGAACTTAAGTGATTGTTAAGTGGCTCTCTTGTAAGTGATTGTTAAGTGGCTCTCTTGTCACACCAGCTGTATGCTGGATTGTTTACTGCCTTTGCATGGACGTGTAAAGGTTGAAATATGTGTCCTTACATAACCGACGTGTCTGGTCCTCCAGTTAGTTGGGATTTTGGTAAAGTTTACGTCTTGACTCTCATCATTTCCTAAGCAGTTGACGAGGTGGAGCACAAGTCTTGGTGCACTCGACGTACTTCCTTTGGCTTCTCTATCCCCCTCTCAGATTTCTTAGGCATATCTTCCTTTCTTTCTTACCCAGTCAAAAGAGCTGAGTTCTCTCCTGTTCTGAGGGCATAGACGGGTATGTTTAATGGTACAGTAGTCAAGACGATGTTGTATGAAGGCGAGGTGTGTGTGTGTGTGTGTGCCTTAGATGAAAAATAGGAAAATGCAGGGGAGACTGAAAGTTTTTGAATTGAAATACTTGAAGACAATATGTGGTGTATGGAGGTTTGATAGGGTAAGTAGTGATACAGTATGAGATTGTTGAGGTACTGAGAGAACTGGTGAGAGTGTACTTAAATGTTTTGGATGAGTGAGGAGAGGATGACTTAACATACTTGTCGGAAGTGGATGGAACAAGGAGAATGGGAAGACCGAAATAGAGACAGAAGGACGGAGTGAAAGATGCTTCGAGGGACTGAGGCCTGAACATGCAGGCGGGTGTGAGGCGTGCACGGGATAGAGCAAATTGGAGTGATATGATATACAGGGGAAGACGTCCCATCAATGAGCCGCACCAAGACATTGAAGTAGTCAGGAGAAACCATGGAAAGATCTGTTCGTCTAGGCTGTGTTAAGCGGGTTCTGATTTCATTGCTTATGCGTGATAATTGGATCGTGGACGTGAGCGTCTGTCTTGACGCTACCACGATACGCGGGAAACGAGAAACAAGTATAAAAAAAAATGCTCAAACACACACACACACACACACACACACACACGAGATTTTTCGAAGCCTATTATATCCTCAGTCTTTCTCGCTCTTATTCCTGGAGTTTTCTGACGATATTTCGCTGTTGAGGACAGACGGGTAGAGGTGTAGGCAGTGTCTGATCTCATAAACCTCACATAGGAATGGAGTTGGAAATCTAGCAGCCGATCCTCTTGTGAAGTCTCCATTACGAAAGCATCTATATCTTCTTTAAGATTGTATAAAAAAAAAAACGGCTAAAACTTTAGCATTACCATGGAGGGAAAACTTATTCTCATGAAATATCTGTTAAGTTACCAGACGGCCACATAAGGGGTGAGTTAGAGACTGAATTATAAGAGGGAATATTACTTTCCGTTAAACAAAGAAAGAGGCTATCTTTTGGGACATGAGATCGGGTCTGTTGCTTTGTGTGTTTCCATTTCTCTCTATATCTTTTTGTATATTTCTATACACATGCGCGCGCGCGCACACACACACACACACACACACACACACACACACACACACACACACACACACACAATCAAGCATATGAACATCTGCAAACATCAAGATACACATATAGATGAATACAAAGTCATGTAGACGTGTACATAGATAGCTATGTGTACATTTAAGAATCTACATGGACACGGTCGCATACACAGTCAGAAAATTATACAGACACACACGCTTTTCCTCACATACATAAACATACACACACAGTCAGACACATACACTCACGCACGCAGTTTTTGATTCTCTTAATATTGGGTGATTGTCATAAGCGTGACATGCATGAGAGCTGTATCAACCACTGGATTTGTTTCGAACGTAACAAAACGAAGTAGCAGAAGGGACGAAATTATGCGTAAGATAGAAGTGGTTGTTACTGGGAACTGGAGTCACGTGTCAAGTGGGACATAAAAGGAATAATGACAATTGCGGGTCAAGGGTAATAAGTTTTACAATTAGTGTCAGTGATGATTGATACGAATAGTCGTCCGGGTTTGGCACTTTGTGACGTATGTGTGTGTGTAGGTATGAGAAGTGTGTAGGGTGTGTGTGTGTCTGTGTGTGTGTGTGTGTGTGTGTGTGTGTGTGTGTGTGTGTGTGTGTGTGTGTGTGTTTCTCATCCTTCAGTACAGCTTAGCAACCTAGGGGATCTAAGATAGTGTTGCTAGGAGATCTAAGATAGTGTTTCTAGGAGATCTAAGATAGTGTTGCTAGGAGATCTAAGATAGTGTTGCTAGGAGATCTAAGATAGTGTTGCTAGGAGATCTAAGATAGTGTTGCTAGGAGATCTAAGATAGTGTTTCCTGTGTTATAGCTACGCTAGCGTTGGGCTACAGGAAATGGTATAACCATGCACATACATAAGGGATGGCTATTGGTCTTTGATATAGATTTGAATACCATCCCTTCAAGGGTGGGTCAGCGTACCTACCTTCACCACAGTAGGAAACAGAACCACGACAGCGATCTGGTAATCTACCATCACTAAAACCTCCTCACTGATACATAGTATAGAGTGAGGAGTGATCTGATTCTTTCGAGATATGATACATCTTTTCTGTCGACCATTCGGAAAGGAAGCATGAGATATAGTGGGGATAATTTTGAGGTTTATGGGGCGGATTAAGCATTCTCAATATCGGCAGATGACTGTTAAATCGAGTTGACATGTCCACAAGATAAGGACGAAGCGTTAAGTAGTTTATGACCAGACAATGGCCTACGGCTAAAGTTTGCTTTATAATGTGGCTGAAAAGCGCAAGCTGTTCAGCTCTGGTGGCGTCCAACATGCGTATCTTAGGTCATTTAAGTATAGGATACTTAGTTTACGAGTGGCATTCAAAATATCTTGTGTATTCCTATTTCTTGCAACAGGATTTAATAGGATTCTTTAGGTATTTTTCGATACGTCAGTTCCTTTGTTTTGTCCTGCCAAAAGTGTTGTGGTAAGCAGCTAAACGTGATATAAATCCATCCTCAATAAACAGTGAATTATATCAGTCATGTAGGATATAATTCATGATAACACATTGTGTGTGATGACATATGTATGATATTTCTTTGAGTGAAAGAAAACTTAAGTCCTACAGAAAAACAAGCCGTTGTATAATTGAATATGCTTTCTTCCTGGCTTGCCTTTGAAAGTTTGTGGGTACTGATCATTGCCACATACCACCATGCCATAGTCTATACAGACTGCCAGAAAGATGCATGGATTGTAGTTCATTTACCACAGCGAAGTAAATGAGTTTTGATTTTTTTTTCCTCTTGGTAAGGTTGAAAGAGAGAGAGAGAGAGAGAGAGAGAGAGAGAGAGAGAGAGAGAGAGAGAGAGAGAGAGAGAGAGAGATTATAAGCGGACGGAGACTAGGGTAATGATTCACCCAATGATATACCAAAGGACGTTCTACACATTATCATTTGAGCGACATATTTCACAGTATCTCCTGGAGGAGCCGGCCGCCTAGGCTTCTTCAAAGAGACTAATTAGAGCCCACCAACCACAACAAATATTTACACAAGCCTATCATCAACCCCCTCCCAAAGAGAAAGGAAGAAATTGTGAAGAAAGTGAGGGAGACGTGCTGAACAGAATTTTACGAGTGGTGTGTTTTAGAAACGTCGAGGCTATTGTGGTGGGGAGGGGGGGAGTGAATGACTAGTCGGTCGTTTTTGAAGACTTGGTAGGTCTGTTCTCTTCCCTCCCACCGTGTCTTCCACCCCATTTGACGTTCTCACTTCCATCTGGTATGTTACTCATCAAACCTCCTCCTCCTCCTCCTCCTGCCAGAGTCTACCATCCCCTTCATTTCCCTCATAACTTCGTTTCAGCTTGCCTTCACACCCTCTCCCATCACACAGCCATCATGGCCTCTCCATCTCCGTCCTGCTTCATCACCTTCCCTTCGTTAACCCCCCTCTTTATCATTTATACTCTTGACATCCTCAGGTTTCTCTCTTTGCTTCCGTCCTTTCTCCTCTTCCCCTCTCCATCCCTCGTTCGATTCATCATCATTGCTCTTCCTCGCCTAATTCTTGCCTCCTTGCGCCTTTTTGCCGTCACATGTTGATAATCACAAAGCGTCTCCCCGAACTGCTCTCTCTCCTTCTGTTACCTCCTCTCTTGCTCCTCTCTCCTACTCCCCTCTACCCCGTTCTGCTCCATCACTCACCTACTTCTTGATAAAAAAAAAACTCAGCGGATTAAATCTCTCGAAATGGATTTGAAATCCATAAATGCTATTAATATTTGAAAGGACAGTCAGCAAAGGGGGTTCTCGAAGCCTTCTAGTAGGATTTATTGTTTTATAGTACCTGGAACCGACAGTCTTTTGTATGGATGATAGAGACTTAGCCAAATGGGACTTTGATTTTGGGATACTTATACGATGGGCTGTTGAAATGGTTAAGACTACAGAGAAAATTGAATTTGGGGGATTCTTTTTTCACGATGGAAAAGAATGTCTGTCTACAAGAATGTGTAAAACGGTTATATTCTGATATGTTGTTGCGTTGTGAATAGTGCATGTGTAAAAGTCTTCGTTAAGATTGTGGTGAAGACAAGTCTTGGAGGCGTTTAAGACGAGACTTCTAAGGATCTGATAAGTACATGTTGTCTGGAGTTGACGTCCGTTTCTGATAGTGTGTGTTAGCGAAACGTGATCAAAGTAAACTGATCTTTTCTGTGCTGGTGTAGTGCACGGAGGAAAGCACGGGAGTGTTCGTGGCGAAGGTGTTGTTGAAGTAGTGGGAGAATACTGATAAAGACAGAGTGTCTGAGGGTTGAAGTGTGAACTGCTAGCAATATTTGTGTGAACTGGCAATCAAGGCTGAGGGATGACTGACAATTGATTCTTATAATGCTGTCTTATCTCTCACTGGGGCGAAATTTACTCTACAAGACATTCTGATACCATTCTGTATATAATCTTGACTTACCAAAGAGTATTATCTCCCTCATACATAGTCCGCAAAAAGTACATGGTCTCTTGTAATTGAGTTTATTTGGATGAGTCTTTTACGTGTGTGAAAAGTAAACACAGACTAATGCGATTCAGGCAGTCTTTCTCTCTCTCATCTGATTTAACCAGTCTTTTCAGCTGCATTTTCGAAGACTCCGCGTCAGCCTCTCTTCCTCCTTCCCATCACTTCTTACTGAACCAGAACTTCTTATTTGCTTCCTCGGGCAGGGTAATGCTTATGGCCTGTATGAAAAACCTTTTCGAATCCTTAGCAAATGTGCTTCTGAGGTAGCTCTGACCTTTGCAGCTAGGTTTGGTGGATCTTCTGCTGCGGCTCTCGACGTCTCCAAAGCGTTTGACGGGGTTTGGAACACGTCAAAGCTTTGAACTCTTCCTTCCTTCGGCTTTTCTGCTTATGTGTGTGTTCTCTAATGCATGGTCTTCGTCCACTGCGGCGGTTTTCTTTGGGTTCTGTCCTGTCGTTCAGTCTTTCCTGTCTATGAATGTTTTCTCTTCACCCTCATCTCCCATCTACTCTCACGCTGATGGTTCCCCTCTGCGAACATTAAGTCACTTTCCCTCTTATCCTTAGTCTAATACTCGTTCCTTTTTTCACACTGAACATATCTCCTTTCTTAATTTTCTTGGGTACATGCAGCATGTCGGAGTAGAAGGCAGTAACCTGACTAGATTCAATGATTTAAAAACTCAGATTCTGCCAACATTTCTCAAATTTTCAAAACATGACATTTCCAACCCTATAGTAGCATAAACCCATTAGCCATAACTGGTCTATCGTGGAAGCTCCTCATAATCAGTTTTACTACATCTTCTTCCCAAAAGCTACTGTTGTCGGAACAGTTGCTTTGATCATTTTCAGAGTAAACGACTATTCCTTATTTCTAGGCTTTATTTGCCCCCTTCATTAGAGCCAATGTTGGGTGGCTCCTTCTCCTCTTCTGTTTCAGCCAGAGTGGAGGCAAAACCTTTCCATCTCGTTGATTATCCTGCTATCGTATTTCTTAAGCCATTCCCCTCTGCCCATTGTGATGTTGCTACTGTGTCCCTGTTTTATTGGTAATGTCTCGGTTCACTGTCTCCTCCCGGTGTACTTTCAGTTATGTCATGTGAATTTCAACAACTCTTTTGCATTGTGTGTGCTAAATTCTTTACGGTCTTAAACTAATTGCTTTTATTGCATTCAACACATCGCACCTCTTTCTCAGAATTTGATTCTGTAATTCAATTACCTTAATCCCTTTTTTCGCAGTGAGTTGGTTATTCACTGCCACGGCTTTCATATTTTTGGATTGTGCCTGAAACAGCAGCGTAGCATAATGCAGGATATTGCGCTACCTACATTGTACTTCCTTCCACCCGCTAAGGCACTAAAAGCACCTTCATATTTTGTTCTTCTTTTTTTCTTGTATTAGTATTATCAAGCTTCTTGTTTTCTCTTGGCAGCTCTACTCAACAACTTTAAGATTATCAGTTTTACCTTTTTCAGTCTAATGGTACTTTCTTTCCGAACAAGCGAACCTTCTATTCTTACAACTTTGGTCCATCATCTTCATAAAGTCTTACAAGCATCGTACCATTTTGGGTTACGTCACTTCTGGTACAGCGAAGAGAGTAAGTTCATTTACATACAGCAAAACATGTGCTTTATGCTGTATTCCACCACGGGACAGCCTTACTCTAGAACCAACGCCACTTCAATTTCCCTTACATATTGCCTTATCAGCAAAAAAGAAAAAAAAAAAAAGGTCGATAAACAGATAAACGAAAATAGGAAAGAGATAAGTGTGGTGATATTGAAAACCCTCATGTATTCTCGTGTTTATTTCAAAACACCCACTCGGTCTGTAACATATATTTCCATTACATAAGCAGGGAAAACAGCAGTTTTATAGAATTTGTGAGAAGATACAAATGAAATTTTACCTTTTTTCCGCCAGACCCTTTTGATAACAGTATTGTATCATTACTTTATCAATTCTATAACTCCTGGTGTACAACTCACTCCTTCCCTCGTTAGAATCCCTCGCTCATCCCTCAAAAAAGGTTTCAGTAATCCTTTAAACGTACTTTGTCATAATCCGATCCCGTATCACATCAGCTACGCTAGGATTTGTCAGTTCTTCCTCTGTATTTTGATTAAATCCTTCTCACACTTTACATCGAAGTATTTCCTTACTTTGTCCAGTGTACACACACACACACACACACACACACACACACACACACACAATGGTGTTGGTTCACAGCCAGCTCAGGTGTTCCCTTTTTGGTGCCGGTCGATCAGTCGGTAACTGGCTTAAGATGGGATTCGAATATTTAGATCATACTCTGTGTGTGTGTGTGTGTGTTGTGTGTGTTGTGTGAGTGTTTGAGTGTGTGTGTGTTTGAGTGTGTGTGTGTGTGTGTGTGTGTGTGTGTGTGTATATATATATATATATATATATATATATATATATATATATATATATATATATATATATATATATATATATATTCACACAAAGGTAAGAGACTGTGCAATACGAATGTAAAACCCTCGCCCTCTACCACACAACATATAAAAACATAGGGTTGTGCATTATTTAATTCATATTCCGCCAGCCAGCTGCACATGTAGGTACACACGGTGAAAAAAAAAAAGAATCTTACCTCTTTTTATGTTAAACAATATGGCACCACAGACGAAAGATTATGACAAATGCCCATTGGTCTGGCCTCGTATTTCCCGCCCTGCTTTCCTGATGATATTGTGGTACATCGATTGTCACCCCCATTCTATCATTTACCATTAAAAACTTAGCATATATTTCATATCTCGATGGAAATTACTGTGAAATATGGCAACTTTAAGTATTAGGTAACTCGTTCCACATTCACGCTTGCCAACCCTACCGAACCAACACAAGTCGTAATGATCGCTACGAAATTCATCGGACGTATCCGGGGAAGATCCATGTTTTTACCCTGTGTACTCCAGCCAGCCTTATTACCCCACTGGACTCGTACGAATATCTAAAATCTTGAGTATCATATCCTTTCAGACTCCTTAGGTTGCTTCATCGTCATTATCAGGTGGAGACGTCTTCGTCATATCAGGTGGAGACGTCTTCGTCTGTATTTGGACCGAAATCCTGGTCTATCCATTCGTGTTTGCTGTTTACAGAGCATATGAAAATAAATTCTAATTATTCTCTTATAGGTGCGCGTTTCTCGTACTCTTTGTGTCAGCAGAATTTATAGATATGTTCTTTCGTAGCTTGATTATTTATTTTTTTTCCCCCTCTCTCGATTTCATCAGAATTAATTAATTCTAATGTTTGAGAACACCAGGGCTTTTTATTCTCTATCATTACATGGAAGGGGAAGTTCTAATATGTGCTGTCCAAGGCACAGTCGAGTTGGACTTATATGATGTCGGGAGATATCGCGATATACTGTTATACTGTTTTCTCTTATATGCTGAAAACTATTCATGTGTTGATTACAACAATTGTGAGAATGAAGTATGATGAAGTAGCATTATCTTCTGTACTATAACATTGTAATGTAATAAAGAGTGTATGATAACAATGATGAACTGGGTTATAACAGTTACATAACTATTACAAGGACAGGATGAATTCATAGCCCTGGTTTAGAGCCGTGATATTAAATTCATACACTGTGATATTCCGCACCTGCATCCATGTTTCAATACTTTTTTTGTTCCTTTCTGATACGTGAAAAGTTTTGGCCATGTATATGTCCTCAGGTATACAGTTAACTCAAGTGAACAGTGCAGTCGAAAGTTACGGAAGATGATGATGTTATCTTCTTACACTTTGATATTGGAATCTATAGTTTACTGACGGCATTCATCTCGTGTCTCCCATGAAATAATGCTGATCTGAAATTTATCTCCTGAGGTTTCTCCTTAAGAGTAGGAGGTTAGCAAATCCTTCCCAGATGAGTGGACGTGCCTGTCATTCTGTCATTCGTCATCCTTCGAGGGTTAAGGATGTGGGAAGCCAAGTCTGAAAGACTTTATTCCAGCAACAAATGCCGTCCGATATGGTCCTGATACAGTACATGTCAATAGCAAAGGACTTTCTTCATGGTAGAGATAGATATCCCTGAAGGATGCTTTGGTCTTTTGAAGCTCCTCCTCACCACTGACTTCAAGAGTTCATTAACTATTCTGGACTGTAACAACCTCATTATAGGTTACGTGATTACATAGAGCATCGCTGTTACTGTGGTTGGCCCCATGTCGTAGCCGCTACTCTAAGGATGCAACAGGTCGTCTTTGGTTCCGTCCTTGAGAAACCTCTATACTGATGCGTCCCCGGCTAATTCCATGGCTGGAATTAATAGTTAAAGGACTGTACACCTGAGGAGATATATCACCTGCGCTAATTAACTAGGAGCGGGGCTTGAGAGGTGGGTAGGTAGGCTGATGGATGAATGGCTAAGGGGTGGATGGAGGTGGATTAGATAGATGAGTGGGTAGATTGAGCTATGGGAAGGAGGGTTATGTATGTACGTGGAGAAGATGAGATGAAGGGAAATGAATCATCAGCAGTTGATGTACGTCATAGGTATCCATACATGGTCTCATTCTGGTACATTTACACATTGGACTCTTTATGCGTGTATGTTCAAGTCTTTATTCAGTCATAATGAATTATATAATCGACTTTCTTTACCTCCAAAGTAATGGCTATTTTGTTGGGAGGAGAAACCATGGTGTCGCTTCGACCGTCGGGGGTAAGACATTAAATCTCTGACGTACAATAACTTAAGCCTCTGAGCGTACGAAAGCTTAATCCCTTAATACACGTGATCCACACAGATACTATAAGGTATCCCCCTCTTCAGGCATAAGAATATACGTGCACTCGACCATCTTTTTAGGGAATATTACTCTTGTATGGACGGCAACTTCGAACTCTTTTGGACGATATATCAGGCCCATTATTGAACAGTAACCTTCAGTGGACAGCAACTTTGAACCCTAATCAATAGCGGCTTAGCCTTACGTGGAAAACCGTAGCTCTTAGAGAGTGAACGATCGCTCGACTCCTGTTGAAGAAGATTTGACTTATCAGACACAGCTTCCTCCATCCCTCCGAACTCCTCCTCACAGATTGGCCATGCCGTTTCTTGCGGAACACAGGTTACACGTACACCCACGTATTCTCTCTCAGTGAGCAACCCTTCAGCTAATCTGTAATAAGAGATTCGAGTGAGATAGTGAGGGTCATACTTCATAGTGTAATGGAAGGGAGGACAGCTGGTGTTATCCTTCCTCAGCTGACGATTAACTTTGTCATAAGGGATAGGGTCTTAATGTGATATTAGGGCACGCCAGAAGGAGACGATTTTGGGAATCCCCTCTCACATTCGTTGGTTCTGTGGAATACGGAGTTTCTTATGTAAAGGCATCTCGGAAAGGTAGCTTGAGATTTTCATGCACTAAAATGTGATCTGAAGTAAAATACCTTAGTACTCGCATCTAGTAAATCCTTCAAATTAAATGTTCCACTTTGAGGTCCTAGATTCCAAAGACCATAAGCGAAACGTAGAATCTGTGCAAGAAAAAATACATTTACCTTCAGTACACCCCTTAGAATACCATCTGTTTGCTTACATATTGGGTTCAGCTGCTCCTTCGTTCTCTTTTGTCATTGAACACGACCAGGCAGGGTAAACATTGTATAGTGGTCCATTGCCATACTGAAGAAAATTAATTGTGAAATCACTGTTTCGCTTTTTTTTATACAACAAACAGTACTATGGCTACAGTTACGCCTTACGGAAATATTCAAGATTTGTTAGGCCGTTCGTCTGTGAAGGCTGTAAACTGACTACCTAGACGAAATAAGTGAGAATAGAAATGTAATTTTAGAAAGTTTGATGTGACACAAAGTATATTGTCATGTGGGCGATAGTGGCCCCTCCATCCTTCATCCGTCCATCCTCCTCCTACATTTGGCTGTGGCGTCTTTACGATCCGTTACTGTCATTCTGAACCTCTGACGTGTGTGTGGAACTCTTTCATACCCTAGGTGGGGTCGTCACCACTTCACATCAGGGTCCTGGATCATGTGTGCTTACCCTTCATACAACCTGGGGAAACTTAGCAGCGAGCGCCCCAGCGGACTTTGAGTGGCTGACGACTTGAAACTGAGCGATTGAGTCTCAGGGAAAGACAGAAGTTCGAGTACTAGGGTCGACAGTCTGTATATATATTGGGGCTAAGCGCAGGTTTATTCTGAGTCCGAATCTTGAACATACAACTTCAGCACGCTATTGCTTCGAAGCTCCTGAGGAAGTTCGAGCTGATGAGGGATCAAGCGAAGATGGTGGATGGGTGAGTGAGTTTATCTTGGAGCAGACAATCAGGAGAGAGGATGACACTAGAACAAAAGAGGAGCGTCAAAGGCTATATTGCTTTGCGGAGGCGGGAACTCCGCTCAGTTTTACGCTCAGAACTAAGTGCATTTCCACTCTACGATCACCCTTCCTGGGCGATCCGTATACAATAGTCTTCATAACATATCGACAATCATGGGAGGTGAGTGGCAGCTGCGAGAAACGGTGTTATTCGACAGGCAAGCCGTGTGGTGAAGGCCACGAGCTACTTACACTATCAGGGCAGAATGTCTTCGTGGGTGCTCGTAGGTGCTCTACATACACATTCGCCTGCCACATACGGGAATAATTCATGAACTTGAATTACTTTAGCAGATCACACATATGTACACGGTTCTCCGTATATGTCATTATTTTTTTCAGTTCGCCATTGTATAGGACAACATGACTGGCTCAGTAAATGCTAATAGATTATAGATTATGTTAAAGAAAAAAAAAACGCATAACTCTGTTACTTTACGAAATCAGACGTTAAAAGCCTTGGCCTTGAGTCAGAATATGTTGGTGGGTTAGGAATTACATTCGGATAACTCGTGTGCGGTGACAAAAGCAAAGTAATTTTGTTTAGACGTGTTTCTTCATATTTGTAGATACGGTGCGAAAACTGTCAGAAATCTTACCGCAAAGACTGGCAGTATTATTGTTATTATTAAAGCTTATCTTCCCTACTTGACGAGGAAGGAATAGAGTAGCATATTCATCTCCAGGTCCCATTTTGTGCCTGTGGTTCTCTTTCGTGAGTTCGTAAGACACCTTCGTTTACAGCACAAAATAATCTCTCTCTCTCTCTCTCTCTCTCTCTCTCTCTCT
This sequence comes from Panulirus ornatus, assembly GCF_036320965.1. NCBI lineage: Eukaryota > Metazoa > Arthropoda > Malacostraca > Decapoda > Palinuridae > Panulirus > Panulirus ornatus. The sequence continues at coordinate 38,437,536 of NC_092239.1, read as the reverse complement.
CTCTCTCTCTCTCTCTCTCTCTCTCTCTCTATCTATCTCTCTATCTATCTATCTATCTATCTATCTACCTATCTCTCTCTATCTGTCTATCTATATATCTCTTTATCTGTCTATCTATCTATCTATATATCTCTTTATCTCTCTCCAAGCTCTGTGCTACCTCATTACACTCGTAACTTAGCATTATCATTACAAGACAGGTGGCCAGCGGCGAGATACGGGATCCACGAAGGAGGTTCATGATTTAGCAATGACCTCGAGATATTCTTTTATGGCTCGGTCGTGTAGGGAAGTGTATGTATGTTTAGGCCAGTAGAGGGAAGGGAGAGTAGGAGAGATTATTGAACGTAGAGATATTTAAGAGAGACTGACGGATGTGGACGAGAATAGGAAAGATTGATCGTTGTTTGGAAGCGGAGGAGAGACTGCTGGATGTAAGAGAATAAGAGAATGTATACTTAGCATATGACAAGGTTGTATGCCAAGCAAAAGTGCTGTCTTCATGTGCATTCTAGACTGATAGGGTTAAGATAGAACACTGAAAAGACTATCTTCCCACCATCCACCCCCCTCCAGAAAATACATCATGCATTGCTAGACCAAAAGGATCGTGGAATCATACAGTAGAGAATGATAATGAATGGTATTTACTTCTGTGGGTACTAAATTAGACTAATCTATTCCCTAGAAATAAGCCTTTGGAAGATGGTCGTCTTTATAATCTGGAGATCAAATGAGAGTCGTTGGTGTGAATAGATTTTTGTTTCGACAAACTCCAGTTGTCTGTCTGATACATGGTTGATGGCGAAAGTAAAGTAATGAGGCATGAGTCTCAGTGAAAGAGGGGATCAATATGATCATCTACCAGGAAACACAGTGAAGCAATTGGCGTATGTGAGAAAGACATGGGAGTCGACAGTGTCCCCATACTTTGTCTCCAGGAGAACAGTCAAGAAGACCAAATGTCTGCAGCAGATATGATAATATAGCATTGAGGTTCTTCCTCTTCAGCCTTTGTTTCCTTCCACTCGATAGTCTTCGTGATATAAGGACAACAGTTTATAGTTCCCGTTATGCTCTACTGTGAACGCTGTCGGGTTCAGTTTCCCGTGTGGCTCAACCGTTCGATAACTCCAGCCCGAGATTAGTGTTCGAGGCTCGTTACATGCTATTGATGCCAGGTATCAGGTCATCCATGTTGACCCGATTACATGCCCAGGTGACCATAGCCTCATCAAGGACCCTGGTCTCCAGGCAAAGGGTATCAACCAGACCCATAAAGCGAACAGCGGAAGTAACAAGCGGAGAAGCAGTAGTAGCTTGTACGGAACGAACTGAAACAATGGAATGACCTTCGCAAACGATAGCAGTCACTCGGGTGGTAAGGGTAATGATGATGGCCGAGCTCGTAGCTTCGGGTAAGAACTGGGTCGTCAGCTTGTGGTTGCTGTCGGAGGGGAAGAAGGGAAGCTCCTTAGCGCCGTAACTGGGTCCGTTCGAACTGGATCCGAACAGCTTCATACGGTTCGGCAGTCTCTCTCTCTCTCTCTCTCTCTCTCTCTCTCTCTCTCTCTCTCTCTCTCTCTCTCTCTCTCTCTCTCTCTCTCTCTCTCTGCTCACTCACTCGTATGCCTCTTGTTGCTGAGGCTGCAGGCGAGGGATCTGGTGGCAGATATAGTGGAAGGTGTGGCTGAGGATGTGGTGGATGGTATGATGGCGGGGTTTAAGTGGTAGATGACGTGGATGAGGTGGAAGATGCGTTCGGAGAACGTAGTAGAAATTCTGAGGGTAGACTTGAAGCAGTAAGTGCCAGATCCGAGGTGGGTTGTTGTTAGATATTGCACTCGTCTTTTAACCCATCTGCAATTCTGCCTCCTGCTCCTAAGCATGAGAGTTCAGACGGTCGTGTAGTTCGTGTATTTTCAACCGATAACCAGCCGTAAAATGTACTTGTAACGATTTGAAATTATAGTGAAATAGAAAACGTATTAAGAGGCTTGTTACGGTTTTTATACTTTACTACGTTTGCTGTAGTTAGTAACTTTTGTAGACAAGCTAAGCCACGATTATGGTGTCCAGACTGACGTCGTATTATTTTTGGGGTAATTAAAGAACAGATTTATGAAAAGAAATCATAATGTGATAGTCGTTGTAAAATGCCCCCCTTTATTTTTTATTAATAATCATGGAAGAATCAGACCTGAGAAATATATTTGGCCTTACCGAAAGTTATAAAGAGGAAGATGAAAAGAATCTGGCGCTGTTAGGAAGCAGAGAGATATGAATCTTCCACCTGATTTGAGGGTATCTTACGGTCGAGTCGCACACACACACACACACACACACACACACTCTCTCTCTCTCTCTCTCTCTCTCTCTCTCTCTCTCTCTCTCTCTCTCTCTCTCTCTCTCTCTCTCTCTCTCGGAACCATTTAAGAGAATCATGGCTGTGAGCAGATATGCCCGGTCTTGCTTCTTTGAAGCCATTTGCCACCCTGCTCCAGTTCATCATAAAGCTTGACTCTTACATGCTATTCTCATTATCGTGACAGTTTTATAGAGTATAATAATTTCTCAATCCTTATAGTCTTTATAAAGAAATTGACGCAAGACGGGAATGTTTTTCACAAAGACTGATAACCACACATGTCTATTAAGCTCTGGAAAGGAAACTTCCAAGACGGTGTGTGAGCTAATACATTAATCCCTTGGTGTAGAGCGTTCCTAACCGTGACGCATTCACGGGCCCTCCAGGGTCGAGCGGATAGGTTCGAATCCCAGTTGTGGCTGTCGGGTCCACAGTCAACCTAACTGTTCATACATCCCTTGGGGTTGGTGGATAGAATGGGTATCTGCCCGTTGCCGTCTCTGCTGGCATGATAGAGGAATCCATCACTTTGACGTTCATCGAGTGGGCAAAGGTGATTCCAGACCTGGGAATAGTCTGGATGTAGGGAATGTGATGTCGGATCCCTCCCCCAAAGTCTACCACAGACGTGATCGAAAGTGGGGTAACCTTAAGCGTGTTGCCTTCCTCACGTCTACAACGTTTCAACAGTGTTGTTTGAAGACCTATTACGTCATGGCTCCTGACCTCAACACGAGTTTTTGCCGTTGGACTGGGACCCCTGTGTGCACTTCCTTGGGTGAGGCTGGCACAGTACATCGAGAGGTAATACTCCTACTTGGTATGCACCACTCATAAGTGTTCTCTAAACGTTGTAAGGCCCCCGCCGCTTTCGCAGTGTCTTGCAGTTTTGAGAGGATAATGCATGGCATTCTGCTCAGGTGAACCTACTAACTTTTAAGGAGTGGAGGGCTAACATCATTGAGGAAAATACTACCCAAGTGTAATGTCGTTTTTGGCACCTGCTTCAAACTGAGACTGTACGTTGCTACGCCTCCTCCAGTTAGCGATAGGCCTCCATATACTTTGGGCAGCTGTATGTCTCTTACACATAAGTTAAGTCATTTATAAAGAGCCATTTCTCAGCATCATTGCTATGCCATATCGTCTCAACGTCTTCTCCCCTCTTATTCTGCAACGATCCAAGGTCCCTCCACAGTGATAGAAGATGGAATAGCCACTCTGTTCGGTAGAAATCATACCTCCCTATTCTTCGTTACGGGAGGAGGGGAAGGAACAAAGACATGATATAAAGGAGGTCTTCCCTCATCCAGACAAGACAGCTCACTCTACTTCCAGGGAGGCGGGCGGGGTAGAGAGACACGCGGCGTACCATCGCACCCATAAAAAGGAAGAGTTATAACACCAGAACTGGAGACGTATTGAGGGAGGTGGTAACCCCATCACACTCAATGTCTGGGGCAGAAATAACCCTCCTGGTTCCAAACGAGTTAACACCATCCGAAGATACTATCAACAAGCGGATTATGGAATCAGTCAATCTAGTCTCATAAGCCATTTCTTCACAACTCTCTTGATTGAGATAAGAGTGATAGACTAGCCATTAGGTCAGAAGTATTAAGGCTGTGAGCACTGCGCTCCGGGAACGTCCTGGTTTGTAGAAGGTCTTCCACGCTGTGGCAGAGCAGATCTTTCCTGCATGCAGGTCTGGAATATTGGAAGACGTATAGAAAAACCACCATCAGACTGTTGGTAGCAACGTATTAAGCACCTCGCCAAATCTTTGACTTGCATTTATTTTACATCGAGGAAAATGGGACTGTGATTGAAAACACACTAGTGTAACCTACATACACTCGTTCCCAACTTGGATACCCGTTCAACGAGGGACTTAAAGTTTTTCTTGGGCTAAGTCACTGGCAGTGTTCCGAGATGGCGGTCGGTCAGGTATTCAGATATGTTCGTCCACTGAGGACATCACAATGCCTCTGATATCTGCTCTCTGGGCCGACCTTGTCAAAGATGGCAATTCTTTTCGTAAACTTGAATTTCTAAACAGATGTTCATCTTTGTCAGGCGATAAGTTCTTCATTTCTGATACTTCCTGAGGGTGTATAAAGTTTACGTTGGTAAAATGTTCATGCACAAACTAATGGTACTTCAATGAATTTCGTTGTAGAATTTCGTTCTATGTTTTCTCTAGCTTCTGAAAACACTCTTCATCCCTGATCCCTTCAGATTGAAGCTAGCACCATAAATCCAGGTAGGAATAAAGCCATATAACCATTGACAACCATTAATGGCTACTAGCGACCTCCTCAGAATCCTCGGGCGGTGTAGAACGTAGGTTTAATACTACCTACCTCACACACAGTGGCCAAAGAAGGGGTTTCCTCTGGTTGCCAAAGGTCGAAAGGGTCAAAGAAGGACCGGCTCTACTGCTGCGTCGCTCCAGGATCTAACGCAGCCAAAGCATCACAAAGCATCAGAGCCAAAAGAGACTGCTTAACCAAGGTTGCCTCTCCAGCGTCAAAAGGGCTCTCAATACACCCGGTTCGTCAGTCGCCACAAAAGGAAAGCCACTGTCCAGATTTGGCTAATCCCGTTCCAGCAAATCCAAAACCAATACGCGGTGAAAACAACACAGGGGAGTGTTAAGTCTAGGGGCTTAATTCCACCGTGGGTGACACTTTTTTTTTTTATCTTAACGTTGCGTTATTGTCACAGGATGAAAAGTCTGCAATCCTCCGGGGAAATTTTCGTTCGAAAGGAATCTATAAATTCTCTGCTGCTGATTGTAGCGTAGCCTTGGAGCTACAGGATCCCCATGAAAGGGAGCCTTGATTTTATATATATATATACACACACGTACACAAACACCGTGAATAGAATCAGTGCAGAACATCATTAGAGACAATAACACGAGCTCCTTTGCATTGTATCACACCAGCCAAACTGTGAAGGCATTGCACGGCGCTGGATATACAGTCTGGACCAGTGAATCTTTCCAGACACCATTAAAAGCTTGGCTGATCAGGTGACAGACTCCTGGAGGTAGAAATGACTCTCTCACTACTGACGTGTAGGAGACGACGGTGAAATGAATATCATCATCTATGCAACAGTGACTCCCAAAGATGCTAATGATGAATTGGACTGGGGTAAGGTAGGTTATAGGAATGCCACACAGATCAAGGGATGAATGGGAGCATAGCGGGCATAATGAAGGGATGTTAGAGTAGAATAAAATGTTTGACCTGGGAACAATGGGTGGGAAATGAGAAATGCTGTGGCCAAAGAGAGGAGGAGAGGGGGAAAAAAAGAGGAGACATTATCTACTAAAGATGGGAGAGGAAATATTGAAATGAAGGGAAGGAAGTAAGTATTTTAGGGTTTGGCATCAATAGAAGAGAGGGCAAATTATATCTAATTTAGGTTTGAGGTTCGTTCATAGGGAATGATTAGCGTAGAAGTTTTAAGTGCTTAGGGAGTAGACTGAAGGGAGTTTAGGGGAAGGTCAAGTAAAATGAAAGGAGTGTGGATGAGGTGGAGTGGAGTTACAGTGTGTGTGTTGGAGATGTGGAGTGTAGTGGAAGTGGAATAGTATGTGGAAATTTGAGGTTGGACATTCTTGTGGAAGGAGCTGATCAGTCGTCGTCTTTTTTTTTTTTTTTTTTTTTTTTTTTTTTCCAAAAGAAGGAACAGAGGAGAGGTCCAGGTGAGGATATTCCCTCAAAGGCCCAGTCCTCTGTTCTTAACGCTACCTCGCTATCGCGGGAAATAGCGAATAGTATGAAAAAGAAAAAAAAAGAAAATATATATATATATATATATATATGTATATATATGTATTTTTTTTTTTTTTTTTTTTTCAAAAGAAGGAACAGAGAGGGGGGCCAGGTGAGGGTATTCCCTCAAAGGCCCAGTCCTCTGTTCTTAACGCTACCTCGCTAATGCGGGAAATGGCGAATAGTTTGAAAGAAAGAAAGAATATATATATATATATATATATATATATATATATATATATATATATATATATATATATATATATATATATATATATGTATATAGTACGCAAACTGGTACTCGTCCTCCCAAACATGCTTGCCTAGTTACTCCACACTCATGCATACGTTTCCTTGAGTACTCACACTCAAGTATTTCCTCGAGTACGAGGACTTATACAAGTTCAAATAAAACTTGAGATTTTAAAGTCAGAAGTGTGTGCTTCATACTTAATTACTACCCCTAACCCTGGCAGCCTTCATAAAGGAAGGGCTTATTGCGTCCTCGCTCGTACAATACTCCTCTAAAATAAAATATCAGCCCTGAAATAGCATTAGATCCTTTGTCTTCTCCGATCGTGGAAGAGGCAGTGCTCTTAGATCGTGAAACTAGAGAGAAGAGCAGAAATCTCAACCTAATGTATGAATTTATTGTGTTGCACCGTGAAAAATCAAGTTTTTTTGGTATAGTTCTAGAAAAGAGAGAGAGACAGAACTTAAAACTCAGTGAATTAGGACTTTTCTTTCACACGTCGTTTTTAATGTCTCCCTTCATTACAACGTAAATTAGAAACGCCTGAAAATTAATATACAGTACTCTATTAAAAGTTACGCCAAAAAAACGGATGTTTATAATGAAATACAAAATGATATATTTCTTTGAGCATTTACTTACGTATCTTTCTTGTGCCGTTTCATGTGTGGCGGGGTGGCGACGGGAATGGATGGGGGCAGCAAGTATGAGTGTGTACACGTGTATATATGTATATGTCTGTGCATGTATATTTATGTATACGTTGAAATGTATAGGTATGCATATGTGCGTGTGTGGGCGTTTATGTATATACACGTGTATGTGGGTGGGTTGGGCCATTCTTTCGTCTGTTTCCTTGCGCTACCACGCAAACGCGGGAGACAGCAAGTAAGTATGATATATAAATAAATATCTTTCTTGTTAGATTTAACAGTTGAACTAACTGCCTGTGTACTAAAGATTATACTTGAATGTTGGCATTCTTACTTAGTCCTTCGCAAGTGCTGTATATATATATATATATATATATATATATATATATATATATATATATATATATATATGTATCATTTTCATCCGCAGATCGTATTATTCACACGTAAGTCTTCACGCTCATGGCTTAAGAATCATGTGCTCATTTCCGTGCCCTCAGATTATTGCTCGAACTCCCAATGTGTTTTATGAAAAATTCTCACACTACAAGTCTGACATACAAGGCTTGTTTAACACGTACGTAAGTAGATATCTTGTGAGTGGCATACCTTACTGTAAGAGAGGATTCTCTTCACATTCTTCCCTGATTTGCGACTTACCACGTAGGTGAATCGCACTTAGAAGGTTTGGGGAGCTTGTAATCTCTATGTCACACTTCATGTTGAATGATGGTCTCCAGAGAACTGAAAGAACAAAAGGACGAACGGTTTAAGGTGGCATAATGAATTAACTTTCAACATATTAGGCAACATTCCATTCATCTGAGTCGAATGAATTAAACCATAAAAAAAAATGGTGGGTAACAAATTCCATTGTGATCACTCGTTATGTCCAAAATACATGAATTACTCCAAAGAACATTAACCCGCAGGCCATTCTCTACTCGTCCACGAAGACTTGTGTAAATTGTACCTAGACACCGAAACAGATTCGTAGCAATTGGACGATGGAAGTAAACACGGGACACAGGCTTAAAAAAAAAAAATTATGATAAACGACTCCGGACGACAACATGGGTGTAAATACAACGGTGAAATATAACGAAGGGGAAGTATAACAATAGAAACGCCTTCCCCCGAGCTCGGAAAATGGAAGAGACGCCGCGCGTAAAAGAAGGGCGAGAGAAAGGAAAACGTAGTCCTACGACAAGGTTGGAAACCCATCGGCAAAGCTAACAGGGGAAAGCACAATGGAAAACAACAAAAAGGGCATAACAATTAGCTGAGGAGGGGACATAGCAAGGGGAGAGGAAGAGAGGCTATAGAGGAGCCTAGTTATGTGCAGAGAGATTGGTAAGCCCGCTACGAGGGGAGGGAGTGTGGGGTGAGACGGAGGGGGAAAAAAAAAAGATGAGATAGAGTGTGGTGGAGAGACATAACGGTGCGAGAGGGGAAAGAAAGAGACAGGGAAATTCTTCATTGAATGATCGTGAAAGTGACGGGATTATGGACTAGATCGTAAGTGACAGGATTTTATAAAGTCCGAGAAAAGGCAAACACGAGATCAGACCAAAGATATGGGTTCAGAGTTGGAGGAAAATGCAGGATCCAAAGCCATGTTCGAGGCTTGAAGGACCTAATACTTCTTCACACACACACAGCTGACGTCTCCCACCAGCGCAAGGCGAGCTGATGAATAGGGTAATTCAGCAAACAAGATGAACAGCGCCATTCCGATACTGCAGGGAGGAGACATGTGAACAAGAGAAAAAGAATCTAGTAACTCATCACAGTTTATGAACAAGGAAATGTATTTAGCTTATAGATATAAAGATAGGCTTCAAGCGTCACTGTATCTCGTGAGATACGAATCCTGAGCAAGGAGAACATGAACAGAGGGAGGATTGAGCAAACCAAGAGAAATATCGGCAGTGTGTAAGATGAGAGTTTAAGGCAGGTGTGTGTGTGGAGGGTATATCACCGATAGATGTAGAGCAGTCGGGCAGACAGACTGGAGCTGTGTGCAAGGTGAAGCAGATAGACGTGCGCGTGTGCAGTAGCATTCTGAGAATTTTATAGGCCTTTATATAGTGGCTTATCATGGGGAGATCTGGTAGGAAGGGTTCGTAGGTAGGAAAAGGTCTGACAGGCTACAAAAATGGGTACGTGTTTGTAGAGGTTCGCATATGTAGTTAAGGGACGTTGTGGGAGGTAGATTATGAGCTTCTGTTGGGGGTCGGGAAATATGGGTGTCGTGGCTGTCTGAGACCGTAAGTTAGAGAAGGTAAGGTAGAGAAAGAATGTGTTGGTGCAAAGGGTAAAAGAATTTTTGGCAAGCGAGTGGAGATTACCACAATGGTCTTCAGACAGCAACAGACCACTGGGTCTCTTCGAGGCTGTCTGTGATAGAGGAAGAGATGTGAGACTCAGATCAGTGTAGTAGAGACATAAGTGTTCAAAACAGGAAAATACTTTCAACTTTTTTTGTATCGAGGGGGCGCAAGTAATGATAATAATGATGATATTAACTGATAATAATGATAATGATAATAATGATAATATTAATTGATGATAATTAGTGAGACCTGTTTAGTTATTTTTGAGGAATGGTATTGTGAAGGATAAGATTCTTGTTCAGGAAGTGGAAAGATTATTCAGAAAATATGGAAAAGATACTAAAGGCAGGTATGACGGAACCGATAGAATTAATAGAAGTTTTTTCTCAACCGTTAAACAAGGGATCAGTCCTACACCCACCTTGAACGAGAAGCGAGAGCCATTGCTCACTAGTTTTATCTAGATTTTAAAAGATGATTGGAGAATTCCTTACGCTGGTCTGAGTCGTATGTCCTCCTTTTCCCTCGTCTGGTACGCCACGGTACCCCAGGCAGGTTGTGACTGTCCGAATACTTGAAGCCATGTTCAACCCTGGCTACGTACCAAGTTGAGAGAGGTTTCTTCTGTTGCGGTGTCCTGGAAAGCCGGGAACACGGTGTCTTCCATGGAACCGGGACGAAGTTCCATTGATTCTCGACAACTCCGGTCCACTTGGCCCAGTATGAAGAGCGCGGTGGAAAATTTGTTGTAAAATGGAATGCTCGAGTCTACTGACTCTTGCAGCTTCCAAAGAGAAATCACCTGGTTGGAATAACTTACAAGAATGGTAGTGATGAGGATTTTTATATATGGGAATTAACAGAAAATTTATGACCATTCCCGTGAAAGAGGAGTGACCATCACAGTGAGTTTCGTATGTCCGCGGATGAATCATAGACGTTTTGAATCAGGTGTTTCGACGAGGCCATGGATTATTTACGTGAAGTGTTACGAAGAAATCCTGAAGGAACGACCACTTAGTGATTTACACTGGAAGTTTGTCAACAAAAGAAAACTCTCTTGGACTCGTTAGAACTCTGACACTTTGGAAATTGCATACAGAAATAGTGACAGGAAAATAGGAAAATATATTCATACAAGAAATCGATGTTCAACCTGCTCTGCGCTGGATCATATGTATTATGTGTGCATATATGAGTATATTCTCCTTTTTTCTGTTTATACATATATATTATTATACTTTGTCGCTGTCTCCCACGTTAGCGAGATAGCGCAAGGAAACAGACGAAAGAATAGCCCAACCCACCCACATACACATGTATATACATACACACCCACAGACACACACACACATATATATATATATATATATATATATATATATATATATATATATATATATATATATATATAAGTGTCACTCACTTGGCCTTACCTACACGTGAACGGCTGGCTTCCAGTTCACAGTCATATATATATGGGATATATATATGGGATGGAGAGAGTGTGAACTGGAAGCCAGCCGTTCACGTGTAGGTAAGGCCAAGTGAGTGACACTTGACAGCCACTGAAGTGTCGCCCCTGCTAATTGCGCTACCGTCACTATCCCTCCCAATACCCAAGTGGGTAATATCGGTAGTTCATCTCCCCTGGTCGTTCGGTACCTGTCACGTACCGGAGAGAGAGAGAGAGAGAGAGAGAGAGAGAGAGAGAGAGAGAGAGAGAGAGAGAGAGAGAGAGAGAAATGCATCAGTAAGTTCAAAGGCCGCTATTGATTCTCGTGAAAATATCCATTGTTGCTTACCGGCATTGCGTAAGCGTAGTTGACGCCAAGTGTACGCAACACCCTGTTGCATTACCACGAGTCTGATGGGTTAAAAGATTTTCCTGTGAACACGTCTGGCGACTCATCATAATATTCATGCTTCACTGAATATTATTTTCCCCGTGCAACACTTTCTTTCTACGACCTCGATGAATCTGGAATTATTCTAAAATATGTATTCAAGTCTCGCATGTATTTTCCAGAGTCTGTAGAAAATATATATTTACCAACTCTTGAAATATTTGGGTTACGTAAAATGATGTATTTTGGAGGTATTCGTAAGAGTGAATATTCAGGGTGATGAATATTTACTTTTTAATCATATTAAAGGTTAATATTTTGTTGTTATTAATCCTAAGATATTCAAAAAACAAGGAAGAAGGGATCATAAAGCAAATTTTATATTTTTTACAGTAATCCCAAGATACACAAACGAGACAACGAAAAGAGTATCATAAAACTCAATTTTTTTTTTACTTTAAACTGATTTAGGTATTTTAAGACTTGAGATCAATAGGAATACCTTTTTTTTAAGCCAGGGTGACGAGGGAAACTGTCAATTCCAAACGTCACTCGGCGTCCTTAAACGTCATATCTCAGAGGTTATCTCTTTAAGGATCCCTAGGTCAGGTCAGGTCAGGTCAGGTCAGGTCATGTTTGCATTCAAGTCGTCAGCAGTTCTTCTCGTAAGGCTGGTCAGGCGTTACCGGACTCCTCCAGTATTTGGTTACGCCGCGAGTGAAAAGCCACCCTTGGTCGAGGCCTTATTATCGGTTTACTGTCTCGTAAAAGAATTTCTCGCTCTAAACGCTAGTCCATCTTTCCCACGCATCTGATTGTAGCGCAACCCCAGGAGATCCTTGGGGTTGTACGATAATAAATGACAGTAAAGATGTTCATGAAAAAGATTAGTTATCTCTGAAAATTCTATTCAAGCTGTTTGCAGATCTGTGATAAACGTGATTGCAATCTTGTCAAAACGAAACCCAAATAATATAATAATGATAATTCGCTGTAATTGGTATTATATATTTACGTCTAAATCTCTTATTCATCTATTGCTATAATTTTCTCTCTTAGAGACTTCCTTTAAATTCAGTTTGATTTCGAGCTTCATAAGTGTGGAACAAGTTCGTATGTGGAGTGGTGAAGTACAAAATAAGCAGTAAGCATAAAAAAAAGAATAAATATATAAGGACGAAAGTAATTTTGTTAGATTTTAAAAGTTTGATTGATATTGATACACGTGGAAAGCTATAAATCAAACCATAAACAACGGTCTGTCTTTCAGGAATCTTAGAAGTACAGATTTGGTTGTGAGAAATAGGATCAGTTGGCGGTTGAATGGGAAGACGTTTTCTTTCGTGTAGCCCGTGACCACGTTCTCTTTCATTTCGATATTAAGCCGTGACTACGTTTTCTCTCTCGCAAACATTAGACCTTACATCTCCGACGTATAATAAATCAACCACTTGAAATTCAACCACAATACAGGAGCCTTGTCCTTAAAGCAAACATTTCTTCTCATAGATATATCTAAGGAAAATACGAACGACTCCCATAGAAAACTATAATATCCAGCGGTGAATTCGACACTCTTGAAAAACGACACATGGGAACTGGATTTAATGAATGCAATTAGTCATTTAAAACTCTGTGATGCTATGTTATACTTCACCATGGTCATTATCTAGTCATTTAAGGTCTTGAATGATAAGGTGGGACGATAACACAGTTCTCATTAGATTACAACCTCGTATTTTGCTTGAATTTGTGCTCTCGATTATCCATCTCTCATCGTTTGTCGGTTTCTTGGTATTGCTCACGGTCTTAGCGAGATCAGTGTGGTTTCGTAGACTGAAGGTGTAATAATGGAGGCCTCCTTAATAATCAGTTCCCTTTATCAGATGCTTTAGTTTAGGTATCCTCGTTATTAGGTGTCTCTCGACCCAGAATTGCACGGTGTTATTTGCTCCCATTTAGAGTAACCGTGCATTCGCAGCTGCCACGACATTTCAGTCATTGGTTGATGTGGCCTCGCTTTAATGTATGATTGGGCTGACCAAAAGAAATTTCTTCGTTAGTTGCTGCAGGAAGGATTTTCATGCTGTTGGATCCCATGGTATAGACATCGTCACTGTCATTAATCCAAACTTGTTTCTCCTCATTGGCTCTGTCCTGCAGTTATTCTTCGTTGCCACTGTGTGGCTAGAAAGCCTCCCGGAGACTTAATCGGGTATTTGCTTAAGCAGGTATATTATTTATCTTTTTCTCAGATTTGGACATCATTTTCATTAGCAAAAGTCACCCCAACAGACTAGTTCCCAAAATCTGATTATGTTCTTCGTCTGTTGTCCTCATCTCTAGTTTACCTTCATTTTGTTGTGCTCTGGTCATGAACTACATCATCTGTTTGGTGCAGGACTCAAGACAGTCTATTTTGTTCACCATCGTAGCTTAGACTTACTCCAAGTCAGGTACTGTAATGTAGATATTTTGGTGTGATATTGTGTTTCAGACTTACTCTTTGTGAACTATAACGTACACTTTGTCTTCGTTAATCCCTGCCATGTAGACGTAGTCTGAGTTAGTTTCTCTTATCTGAACTGCCTCTTGTTAATGTCCGTATTGCAAACTAGTTCCTTGATCGCTAGTGTGGAATTGCCATTGTGATCCTTGTGTTGGTATGTTCTTAATGCTCATTGGCTGTTGCTGTTATCCTCATCAGTTGCTAGTTATTGCCGTCTACAGTTACTGGTGTAGTTTGTAATTTCTCGATCATCCTTGAGAGTCAGATTTCTCCTATCTTTTTCTCTCTGATTTTTTTTCTAATGCTGTTTCATATTTTTCTCACTCTGCAGTAGTTCAACCACTGTTTTTCCTTTCAAACTGATTTCGTTTTAGTTGACGAAGGCCCTACTTGTCTTTCCCAATCCTCCCCTCTCTCTCTCTCTCTCTCTCTCTCTCTCTCTCTCTCTCTCTCTCTCTCTCTCTCTCTCTCTCTCTATCTATCTATCTATCTATCTATCTATCTATCTATCTATCTCTATCTATCTATCGTTAAGCTGGAAGGTGAGGGACAGGAAGAAATATATATATAAAACCTGTGGTTTATTCTGCCATTAATATCTTGATATGTTTTTCCATATCATTGTATCTGGTCGTATTGTGTACCAAAATTATCATAATTTCTGGAGGTAAAATCTCTCGGAGAAGCTTCGTCGCTATGACATAGTATGATAACTTTCTGGTATTCATAGCAACTCAACCTTTGGTTTGTGTCCTCGGGGCGCAGAAAGTTGCTTTCCAGTGTACTGTTGGAAGGACTAATACCACTATCATCCAGAACTGACTGACGCCCGTAATGACTGGGGAGGTTCTCACTCTACACAAAGGGAGGGAAAGACAAAAGAGTGATTGGACAGAAGAGCAGTGTTGCCCTGGTTGCAATGAACCCCATGTTGATCTCATGGATGTTGGTGCTGGGACGTGACGAGTTATTGGAGTGAGAGTGAGCTGCTGGAATATCCATTCAGTGGACGATAACTCTTGCTTTATAGCTGCTAGTGTGATGGCGCTAGCGAGGTGCGGAACATGGCTGGTGTTCACATCACACCAGCATTGCATGACTGCGTAGTTTTCATTTGGTTCCATGTTTGTAATGATACCGTAAAATGAACAGATAAGCGAGAGGATTAGAGATATGGACATTTCTGCCCCAACACACACACACACACACACACACACACACACACATACATATACACACACACAAACACACCCATCCACACACACACATATACAAACACACAAACACACCCATCCACACACACACACATATACAAACACACACACACACACACACACACACACACACACACACACACACACACTCACATACACACACCGTCGCGTTCAAGGATCGAAACACTATTCCCAAGATATCGTAACTTCATGTTGAAGAGTTTAACAGCTTCGTTATAGTCATGACGGTTTTAGCGTGGTCATATCTGCCTGAGCCTGGAAGTCTACAAATGCATAGGTGTGAAAATACAGTCTAATTAACTGTTGTTATCGGTCTGTTGGTCATTAAGATTTCATTATTTTGGATCACGCTCATGTGAGCAGTCATTTGCAACATTCATTGCCTAAGGTATCATCCTTGTTTAGCTGTAGATGGAAGTAGATATTTTTTTTTTTAAATTTGATGTGTAAATGTAATCTGATGTGTAAATTAAATGTAATCTGCATTATTCTAAAAAAGGAGAAAATTACTATCGACCCTGAATTATGAATGCCGATCTTCCACAAAGATCAGAAAGAAAAAAAATTGCTGTTATTTGCACATTATGATTTCCCCCTCTGAAAGATCCCTTAATATGACTCATTACGAAAAACAGAAATATCAACATTTGATTAAACATTCAAACGACGTAATCATTAAGACAGGAAAGGTCTTCTGGTACCATTTCCACAATTAAGTTATTTAGCTTCTTTCGTGTAAGCATACTTTGCCTGTAATCAGTAATTAGTTGTGTGGTTCTAACTTTAAAGGGGGCGTCGACAGAATTTCTGTGATCTCTCTCTTACTTTGTGCACATTTGTGGGCTAGCACGGCCACCTTTCTGATCACACCGATATTCAAAACTGCTGTAAATGGATCACTGAGCGTGTTTGTCTTCGAATGAACTGTTCGGAAGATCTCATTCTCTAATTCAGTTGAATCCAGACCTCGTATCTAAGTACTCCGTTATAGAGTCGATAAGTCCATGTGATCTTCATTTGTCATAAGTCTTCATAGAGGTTTATGTTAAGGACCACCGACGTATGATCGTCTTCGATCCTGTCGTTATGGAAGTAATGGATTCCTTTGAAGCCAAAAGATTCTCGACGACACTGTACTCACTCCGTCCATTGACGATAATACGGCCTTCAGTATTTCACTGGTTCGATCCCACTTCGAACACTGTGTTCAGTTTTGGTCACCCCACCTCAGACGGAGAGACAATATAGTACATCGGCAAGATGATTGCTGGATTGAGAAACAAATCTTATGATAGATATTCAAATAAATATAACTACTTTAACTTTGAAGAAAAAAAAAATCGAAGTGATTTGATAAAGATGTTCAAATTCATCAAAATCTACAACAAGTCTTGAACTGAATATTTTTGTTCTATTTTACGATCAGTTTGAGCTCACTCGTCGCATTGGGTATAAACTCGAGGTTAAAGCTTTTCATTAAGAATGAGGTAAAAGTTCATTTCTTCAACCGGATTTCCAACGTATGGAATGATTTATGAAAAATTTAGTTGAAAGCAACACGACTGGCAGACGATTCTCTTCGCATCCACGTCTAGAATGGATCTCACATTCAGAGTTATTGAGTCTCCAGGCAATTTAACTCACCTTTCCCCCATTACTTTTCTACTGTCTCCGCGCAGAGCTCTTTCATTCTCATCTCTTCTATCACCACACACACAGCCCCGAATGGGACCTACCAGTAGTCTGGCGTTTGTATTCCCGTGGGGAAGGTTGGATCAAGAGAGAGAGAAGCGGGAAGAGGGTTTCGAGTGACAAGGCTTCAGAGGAAATGGGAGTAGGGTGAATCCAAGAGAAGAACACAGAGCACAGCTGATGATAAAGTCTCGGTTGACAAACCAGACGGAGAAAGACAAGAGACGAAAAGACGCATTAAAAGAGAGAGGGCATCGAAGCACTTCTCAGGTTATAAAGTAACCTTATAGGTATATGAGCACATCATGTGATATAGGTATATAGATAGATAGACACATAGAGGATTATGGATAAATATTATAGTTACCGCGTAGCCCAGGTGGGGAGAGCGGCTCTTCCCTACCCACCCTACCAGATTTCCAGACCTCTGGTCACGGCGGAAGTTTTGTTGTTGTGACTGAAACTGACTGTCACAAAAATGCAGGGACTGACACAGGTCTTGACAAGGCAGCGCGAAGAATACTGGAGGGGCTTGGGAGCCAGGCGCTGGGGAAGAAGAAGAAGAAGCGGGAGGACATGGGAGAAGAAGAGAGCAAGAATGTAGGAGTGGATGAGAAAGGATGTGTGTTTTGTGGTAAGTAGAGCAAGAGACTGTAGACGGGAATGAGTGAGGTAAAAGTGAGGGAGTATTTGATACCGACAGCTAAGGAGGAGGAGGAGGGATTAAAGCTGAAGGTGAGGAAAGAGAGTGAATAAGGGTTAAAGTGTTGGGTGTGAGAGTACGAGGAGTGAGGGTTACGACGGGCTGTTCAGGTCAGAGAAGACAAGGGCGAGAGTGGTGATGTGATGGTTGTAGTAAAAATGCTGGTCGCATAAGTACTTCTATAACTGTCCGGGTGTGAATGGCACACTTAAGAGATTTGATTATTGAGGGCATGACGTAAGCAGGACCTAATGTGCCTGATGGTTCATACTAAGGCTATTGGTAATGGTCATTAAAAAACGTGATAGGAGGGAATTGCAGTCCTGTTACAGTCTTCCAAGGATGACGACTCAAAACTCGTAATTAGACAGAGGCTTGTACTAAGCAAGGATATAGCGAATCAAGAAAGCGCGCCAACAGCAAACATTGATCCCGTTCCTTTATTAGAGAACTTGAGTCTATCTCTCATCGTTACCTTCATTCCCATTCAACGTGTATACCGACGTGCAACTTTTGTGGGAATAGATTTATCAGAGAACACGTCCCAACGCAGACTACACTGGCTAGCAAAGGACAGGGACGCCCATATCCGTGTCTGTGAATTACCAACTTGCCGCCCTCTTCATTAGTATTACGTTACGTTTCTTAATGCATGAACTCCTTTTGATACGTCATCTGCAAAAGCGACTCTGTTGATTTCTTTTTTTTATGGAAGCTGAGATGGCAGGGGCAGCTGAGGCCCTAATCAAGGCCATTCCATTATCGCTATATATATATATATATATATATATATATATATATATATATATATATATATATATATATATATATACCCTAGCCTAAGCCAGGCACCCATTTTATCAACTAACCCCTAGGGGTGGATGAACAGCTGGGTTGAGTGTGGACTGACTACCGAAACTAAGATTCGAACCTAGGCACTCGACCCCGGGCGGCCCGTGAATGCGTCACGGTCAGGAACGCTAAACGCTACACCTCGTCTACATAGATCGATGTCGTAGCAACAGTATAAGGATCTTGTAGGTGCACGTCATTACTTATATATATATATATATATATATATATATATATATATATATATATATATATATATATATATATATATATATATATTCGATTTTGAAATTTACTGCTTATTTACGTATATGCCTCGAAACACTGATAAGTTGGTCTTGCAAGAGGGTAAAGGTAAAGTCAGCATTCCTTAGCTAATCTAGCGAGATTCAAGTCTGTCCGGGATAACATCGCAACTCGCCTTGAATTCATTGTTCATGTGAGTCGATCCTATAAAGATAGTTTCATCATCCACGGTGAAAGATTGAGAAACTGTTTCCACTGGTAGCGCATCGTATGTCGCTCAGCTCGTAGTTTGACGTTCCGAATGAGTAAAACATTTATGGAAACCCTAACTAAACCC
The DNA here is from genome assembly GCF_036320965.1 of Panulirus ornatus. Classification (NCBI taxonomy): domain Eukaryota; kingdom Metazoa; phylum Arthropoda; class Malacostraca; order Decapoda; family Palinuridae; genus Panulirus; species Panulirus ornatus. The sequence goes on along the minus strand of NC_092239.1, from coordinate 38,418,717 downwards.
ATGCAGGTGTCATTGGCACATGACAAAGTGTGGGTTCTGTATTGCTTTAATAGCAATTAGTGGAGACCATAAATGACCGCCAGGCACAAATGACGGTGCAATATACTTTTTATTTTGAATCCGTAGAAGACACACATGAGGGACTATCGTGTAGGCTGGAGTCAAATCCAAAGATACTCATCTAAATGGTCTACCATTGGCCATTATTCAGATCAAAATTGGCTTTATGAGGGATGGGGTGTATGCTATTTCTTGTGTGGCGGGGTAGCGACTGGAATGGATGAAGGCAAGCAAGTATGAATATGTATGTGTGTATGTCTGTGTATGTATACATATGTATATGTTGATATGTGTATGTATGTATATGTGCGTGTATGGGTGTTTATGTATATATATATATATGTGTATACGAGTGGTTGGTCCATTCTTCGTCTGTTTCTTGGCGCTACTTCGCTGACGCAGGAAACAGCGATTAAGTATGATATATATATATATATATATATATATATATATATATATATATATATATATATATATATATATATATATACTCGCATGACGCCACTCTTTTGAACCAAAATCCAATGGTCCGCCGTGCGTTCATTGTCTTCACCACAAACAGAAGAAGAGCGTGCGGCAATTCTCAAGCGGCGACGTCTGCTGAAACACAGAGGAATTTTCCCTCGCCTGAGAATGTGTGAGGGATTCTTGAGCAAACATTGCAGGTCGCATTTCTTTCCTGAGGGTCCCGGGGACGTGTGAGGTGGCTGGATAATCAAGGTCTACGTCGTAGATTCTTTTCTTTTATTCTTACTTTTTTTCCAAGCTGATCTGACCTTGTGGTCTCACGGACGCTCTCCGATGCTTCGTTGGGACATGGATTTGTCCAGGTCTTTAACGAGCGGACGATCGATAGGCGAAAAGGGTACGGGAAGAATTGTATCATCCATTGCCTGAAATAGTTAGTATCAAGAGATTTTAATTCTCTAATGAAACACAGGCGTAAAAGTCTTTGAGGCACAGTTCCCGAATTCCTGCCACGCATCCTACGGAAATGAAGCCCAGGTGACGATCTTGGCGAAATGAGTGTCAGTTTGAGCTGCTTGGTACTATGAATACCGGTGCACATTGTATGTCGGGACCGAATGGGTACGGGTAACTGAGATGGTAAACAAGGCCGTAGTGGACGCCCTGTACTACAGGGCATGCATAGGCAACACATGAGACTGGGTGATTATACAGGGTATGACTGATAACAATACAGGTTGGGTTTGAACATAAGGTTGATAGTGCAAGATGGGTGTGGCAAGGCTTGTTAGCTGACGGCATAAGATGGTTGGCAGCACCAGACAGGTTGGCAGAGGAGTGTGTGTGTAGCAACACGATAGTGGTGGCAGCCGAGTTCGGGTCATAACAAACGGAGGATGATAGCACATTGTGGATGGTAACACAAAGGTGAAGAGCAACAAGTGAGGTAACACGAGGTGGGTACTGTCGCAAGAGTTGGTGTCAGGTTAGGGTGGGTCATCCACGGAGTGTATGTGACAGCGCAGGGCATAGGGTGGGTGGTTGCACTCTGTGGTACGCAGGTTATGTGGCAGAAGATGACACTCAGCAACACAGGGTTCGCCACATTGTATAGTGAACGCAGACAAACTGTGCAGCAGGAGGCTGGGTATTAACACCGGTAGGGGTGACATAGGCCGGGTGGTAGAACAGGGTGTGTGTGTCTCCTGTGGATAATATAGTAGCAACGACGGAGGTTGGATGGCAGGATTGACTGGCTGGCTTTTGACAAGACAGTCTGAGCAGCATTACGGGTCGGGTAACAGCAAAGTGAGGATGGTCGTAGAGGGTAAGTTGTGATACAGGATGGGAGATATTCATTACAGTGTGTGTCGCAAAACTAGGTGGGTCATAGTACAAGAATGCTGGCACCAGATGTTAGATGGATGACATAACGGGCGGCAAGCTACAGTTTGCCACAGGGAGGGGCATCAGAGGTTGGGTATCGTACAGGCTGAATGACAACATGACAAGGCCTGCAGGCAACACAGGATGAATATGTTGCGGCAACACAGGGTGACAGTGGCTCAGGTTTAGGCGGCAACGTGAGTTAGATGGATAGCAACACTTGGTGAGAGGCAACACCGAGTGGTTACAGTACCACATACGATAAGCAACAGCGCACCATAGCTCCTCCGCAGTGTCTACGTAGCAGCACAAAAAGTAATGACAATACAGGATGGGCAGAAAGAGAACCACTTGCACTAAAGCGGGAGATGGCGAGGCAGGCCAAACATTAGCTCAGACTGAACTAATATTTGATAACTCGGAGGCCACTCGTCATGGCTAATTCACACATTCCTCCTCCTCCTCCTCCTCCTCCTCCTTCTTCATCCCTTCCTTTTTACTCGTCTCTTCTCCTCCTCCTCCTTCTTCATCCCTTCCTTTTTACTCGTCTCTTCTCCTCCTCCTCCTTCTTCATCCCTTCCTTTTTACTCGTCTCTTCTCCTCCTCCACCTTCTTCATCCCTTCCTTTTTACTCGTCTCTTCTCCTCCTCCCACCTTCTTCATCCCTTCCTTTTTACTCATCTCTTCTCATCACCTTCCTCACAATTCTTCTTGTGCTCCAGTCTATGCCTATGTTTATTCTCTCATCATACAGCCCTCTCCTTCTCTCTCTCTCTCTCTCTCTCTCTCTCTCTCTCTCTCTCTCTCTCTCTCTCTCTCTCTCTCTCTCTCTCTCTCTCTCTCTCTCTCGCATTTTCTTGCGGTGAGCACTACGTGCTGAATCTCTCTCTTGTTCCCTCCTCCTTTGAACACATGTTCTATAAAGCAATTTCCTGTAACTGTAATTGGAAGTCTTACGTTAGCAAGTGTAATTTGTACAAGCATCAGATGCACAAACGTATCATAACTTCAGCCACGTAAAAGAGAATGAATGAACGCATCGGTGTGAACAGACGATGGAAATCTTCATTACCAATTTTGCATTTGATAACGAATTTCCTCTAACGTTTGATTGAGATCGAACGAAAATAAAAAGCCAATATGTCGTCTTCAGCACTTTCGTCTTTTTTTTTGCACGTGAATAAGTACCAAGATCACGTTTAGTATTAACGATGGGGTTATCAGGAGACTCGGCTTTACCGCTGCAGCTTGAAGTTGAGAAAGATGCTCGCCTATTGCGAATCTGATACCATATCTACCGCATATCCACCACTCATATACAGTATGAAACCATTTGACCAGATCCCTCATGAATACATTCAAGCCTTATTCAGGTGAACCTTTTTTTTTTTCTCTCTTCCCCGCTAATGGGTGGCAATTTGAGAAGCCCTTAATATGAACACTACTGTCACTGAACCTATAATCATTCTCCTTTGCAGATGAGTCGTTTTGGATAATCTATGTGTCATTTCAATACGGGAATATTTTCACCAGCCTGCATCCGACATGTATAGAAGACTCTTTGTGGGTGTTTATGTGACGAGGTGAAGTTTGTGGAAATGTTACCTTCGGTAATTTGGCAATCCACGTCCAGTCAGATTTCTCAGTACTTTTTCCCGTTCGTTTGCGATGAGGTCATATTTCACTTGTTTTCTCACTTCCCTTATACAGGCTATGGTCTAGAAGCGATACTGTAGAATACTTTATTGATCATTAGCCTTAACTCCCATATACAGGCTATGGTCTAGGGAGCGATACTGTAGAATGCGTTATTGATTATCAGCCTCACTTGCCTTATACAGGCTATGGTGACTCTAAGAGAGATATTGTGGAGACCTTTATTGATTATTAGATAATTTTCTTTTCACTGATCTCCAGTTGATGCACATACCTATTGAAATGAACTGACCAATGATCCTCGTTGATGGTTGTTCAATCATGTGAGGTGGGTAAATAATTCTATACTTGTTGCGTATTGCGTGTCAGTTTGGATGAGGTCTCGGAGTGACTTGTCCATAGAAAACGGTGAGTCGTGGCCTGGCATCTGCAGCTTCGTGTTCACGTACAGCAATGAAACGTTTCTTGATATCTTTTTTCTTTAGATGAGACAGCACGGGCAACTGAATACCCTAATCAAGACTATTTCATTAACGGGACATATACCTTAGCCTAAGCCATGTACCCATTTTATCGACTAATCCAAAGGGGAGGATGAACAGCTGAGTTGACTGTGGACCGACTGCCGCAACCAAGATTCGAACTCGTACGCTCGACTCAGGGCGGTCGGCTCTTGAATGCATGACGGTCAGCAACGCTAACCACTCCGCCACGAAGGACTCTCGACAACGGAACATTTGCTCGACCCAGGGCATCTGGGGGTCATACCAGAGCCACACCACAGCTGAGGTTCCTTGTATTCCCCTCACCATGTACATTGGGTCGTCAGCCTTAACGATTGGTACCCTCAAGCCTTAAGTTTAATGCTATTCCATGCGCCTTTCTCCTCCTCCTCCTCCTCCTCCTCCTCCTTTCTCCCACCCAGAAAAAAAAGAAATTAAAGCCATTTTAAGTTGGAGAAAGTTGGCCACAACAGCGATAAGAGAATTTGATGGGGTAATAAATGGCAGGGATAGTGTGTAGCGTCTGGTGAACATCAACTGATGCCGCTTGTGTGGAGGTGTTATCTACTGTTCTTCCTTGTTTCTGAAGAGAAAAAACAACTTTAGTACTACCTGAAATTATCGCTAGGAGTGACGTAGTACGAAGGGAATGGAACGACTGTGCGTAGTATCGTAAGGGTAAGCATTATGGCGTGGGCTTGGGAGAGAGATGTAGTGTTTACAATGACATTGTGAGTGGAGAGGAGTAGTAGTACAGTGTGAGTGCAGAAGAGTAGGTAGTGGAAGGCACGTAGTGGAAGTCTGTTTAAGAACGTTTCTGTAAAGACGTCGCTCTGAGTGCGAGGTACGAACACCAACATTCACTCAAGGACTCGAACGATATTTTGAAGGGGTTGGAATCTGCTCATGAAATCAGAAAGGACCATAAAGCTCGTGGTTGCAAGTGGGTTAGATCCTTAGCTACTCCAGCAGTGCCAGCTCACTGACACTAACTACCAACAGGTTCAGCCTCGACAATCGCCAACACTTCTTTTCACCGAGGTTTAATCTCGCCATCAACGCCCTTAAGGATTTTATCGAGTGAGTGAGAGACTGAGTTACGGGTTTCGGGCAAGATATCCTAATTTGTAAACTAAATCTGGATCTCGACTGTCATTTTGAAAGCACCCCACGAGGGAGTCCCGGAGGGAGGGAGGAATGAACCTCAACATACCAGATCATAGTCCTACAGAGTTCTTACTGGAAGTTCCTGGCAACATGGAGTGTCTATGATTGAAAAGATCATATATATCGTAACCGAAATGATCTTTACGTACGTACATTGTACTACCAACCGCAGTGACATTAAACGAGACGAATTCGTGAAAACCCACTTCCCACAATCCTCTCTTATCGCCCATGTGATGCCGGTAATATCAGCCTATATAATAACCACTTGGGACCGAAATTCGCCGTAAGATCAGACAGTTGACGGCTTCTATACGTCGAACAACACAGAGAGCTACGCCCAAGCCTTCCTTTGGCCACAGTCTTGTCATAAGTACTGGCATTGTTATTTAGTGATCTGAGACGGCACGGGCAACTAAGGCACGAAAGCAAGGCCATCTTATCCACGCTCTACACTATGCATACATACATACCCTTCCCTGAGCTACGTAAACATTTTATCGACTAACCCTTATGCACTCGACCCTGGGCGTGGCCCGTGAATGCGTCAAGGTCAGAGACGCTAGCACTCGACCCTGGGCGTGGCCCGTGAATGCGTCAAGGTCAGAAACGCTAGCACTCGACCTTGGGCGTGGCCCGTGAATGCGTCAAAGCAGGAACGCTAACAGCTACACCACAGAGGTTCATCAAATATGTACGTATCCTGATTTGAAACATCCATTTGTCGTGAACTCTTCTTTGAGGGCGTTGACTAGATGGTGTTGACAGATCATCAGTGGCAGGAAAATTGAGGTTTCTATTCGTAGAAAATGATTCTGAGTTTCGCCTCATTCTTTAAATATAGAGTGACATATAGATACGCAGACGCAAGGTCCAAGAGAGGTGGTATATGGCCTAAGCACGACCGGAAAAGATTCAGTGCTTTTAAAATCAGTATGAGAAAAGGATAGCAGAGCAGAGACTCCTCTCTCTCTCTCTCTCTCTCTCTCTCTCTCTCTCTCTCTCTGTCTGTCTGTCTCTCTCTCTCTCTCTCTCTCTCTCTCTCTCTCTCTCTCTCTCTCTCTCTCTCTCTCTCTCTCTCTCTCTCTCCTCTTCCACTCCCCTCCCACAGCACACCGGACTTTTTGGGGAAAAGTCCCACATTTTATTTCTACTATGATCCTCTCAGGCAGTGGGTAGTATAAGACGTCAATTATACTGGGAAATTTACATTTTTTTTTTTTTCCCCTTCACCCAGGTAATATTTCCACAGAAAAGTTGTCGTCTGAGGTAAAACAAAGTAAAGAGAAATGGAATTCTTGGGAGACATTTAATTCTTTTTTCCTGCTGTACAAAAAAAGGTAAATGCTTCGTTAATGGGGATTTTCTCCCGGTGCAAAAAAAAAAAAAGAAAAAAAAAATAGGCAAACACTTCGTTCAGGACGATTCGCCACTTTTTCCGTGCTTTTAATTGGTGCTCGCGCTGAGGCCTAAGACAGGACTTAAGCATTGTCTTAATTGCTCATTAGAGGTCCATTAGTAGCTCATAGAACCGCAGCGAAGTTATAGGTCGAGAGGGAGGGAGGGAGCCGAAGTTCAAGTGTGTCATACATAGAGCTGGTATGAGAGGATATGGTGTGTGTGTGTGTGTGTGTGTCAGAGAGAGAGAGAGAGAGAGAGAGAGAGAGAGAGAGAGAGAGAGAGAGAGAGAGAGAGATTAGATATCAATTCATCAATTGAAGATATTGCCATACTTAGGCTGATGTCCTTTGCCTGCGCGTTGGCGAAATTCGGATGACAAAGATAAGCAAATACCAAAGTCTCCTCTGTTTACTGTTGGAGGGAGAAGAACAACGAATTGTACGTGGCGTGACCCGGATTGCATCTCTCTCTCTCTCTCTCTCTCTCTCTCTCTCTCTCTCTCTCTCTCTCTCTCTCTCTCTCCTCTTTCTTTTTTTGCTTCCGTGAAAATCTCATCTAAGATTTAATTGGTCATTAAAAAGTCAATTAAACCGGTCTAAAAGTCTAATTGACAAAAGCAACCTTGATATGCGGGAGTGTTTACAGACCATAATCCAGTTTAGGAGGCGTGGGAACTGTGTTATTGAGGCAGTTTCACTGCTCATGGAGTTTATCGAGGATGTAATGAAATTCCCCAAAGTAACAGTCATACAAATACGCACGTATATGCATCACGGGGGCTTACAGGATAGGTTTAAAGACCCCCCCCCCTTCTCTCTCTCTCTCTCTCTCTCTCTCTCTCTCTCTCTCTCTCTCTCTCTCTCTCTCCCTCCCTCAGAGAGTTGATGGTGCTCATGCTTACGAGAGGAAAACGAAGATGCACAAAGGGATGTGTACACACACACACCAGCGGATCAGTGGTGTTCTTTCGCAACTCTTTCTCGAAGGTGAAAGAGATTGTACTGGAGAGCATAGACGCAACTTAAACTGTAATAACGGAAGGGCAAATACTGTCAGTCGTGCGCATGAGGTGTAGTATGAGGCAATTCTGTTCTTGGAATGACGCAAAGCGTCAGGCAATTAACTGCTTCTTCGAGGTCCTAGTGTCCGGAAGACGACCACTTCAAAGATATATATGAGCTAATGCGGATCGTTTCCTTCCCTCAGAGGTAAGTATTAAGCGCATAATGATAGTGAAAAAATGATAATGAGGTTAACGAGGGGAACTATTATGAAAAATACGTTGGTCGTAATGACGAAAACGGTCGACCACGACGTTAGTGAGAGACGGTAATAGTCGTAGTAAAGACAGCGATGATAACAGTGATAGAGAATGATTACGATAGTGATGAGGATTAACGTTTCGACATTAATGAGGCTGTCAGCAGGACTGGATCGTAACTGTGAATTGGAACTCGAGGCTCAAATCTATCTTAACACATTCGGGCGTTATAATTTCTGTGTGGCTTGTGGCCAGGCTGCTTCATATCACCAGCTAATGCCCTTCATGTAGTAGATTATTTGGACGATCCCTATTCGTGTGCTGTACAAGGGGAGGGATGGAGGGAGGGGATGTGTCCCAACATTCTTCGAACAGACGGAGATGAATGGCTGCGGGCAAGGCGTCCACCCCAAAACCACAACAAACGATATGGTGCCCAACCAGGCCAACTTGATGATCTCCTCTCTCTCTCTCTCTCTCTCTCTCTCTCTCTCTCTCTCTCTCTCTCTCTCTCTCTCTCTCTCTCTCTCTCTCTCTCTATCTATCTATCTATCTATCTATCTATCTATCTATCTATCTATCTCTCTCCCCCCGCCTATCCGGAATTTATTGACATTAAGATGGATGATCGTGAGAACGCGAGGGAAAGAAGGAGGAGGGAAAAAAAAGAAGAACCCACATTGCGAAAAGAGGGTAACGAGACTGAAGAAAGCTTCTGGTCGAAACGTATAAAGTACTTTTGCTACTCCTTGAGTTTCCTGAATGTCATAGTTTTACATAGAGTATCATCACTTCACAGATTATTCCCACTTTCCCTGAGCAGTTTTCTGTGATGACGTAAACGAAGTGGAAAGAGACAAAGAATAAAAAGAAATCTTTGTTCTCTTATGGTTAAGTAGTTTATGGATGATTTTGCTTATCAATCATTTTGCTTATCAATTTGAAGATTTTCGAGAGAGATGATTCATTTTTGCTTAATTTGGTCTTCTCCTGTTGTCTGAATGCGATGGATTAGTTTCATAATTACTTCCTTATTTACAGTGTTTTCCTCCAAACACATTAACCTATAAAGGTCTATATCGATGGTTGTGGCCTTGAGCAGAACCTCAGTTGTCCATGCTGTCTCAGCTAACTTAAAATGAAACACACACACACATACACACACGCACTTGTAGATAGATAGATAGATAGATAGACAGACAGGAATAACAGCTTTTAAAAACAGGTTGCCAGATAAGTGTGTGGCTCCAGTGCTTAAATCTGAACTCGCACACCTTAACCTTTCAAGCCGTTTCTCTTGTCCTGTGTTCCTTGATATGCATCTTTTACTCTACTTAAGAACTGCCCTATTACCAATGAAGCGTTTGAGAAGTACCTTTCAAGAAATGTGTGTTGATGCCCACTGAACATTGAGACTTGAGTTTCCATAACCTCGAACGTACATCTAAAAGTATTTGCACTGAATGTCACGTTACTTCCCTTGCATGGAGTGATACAGTTTCAAATGCAACTTAGAAATAGATACAGTGCAATGTCATTTCACTCAGAGAAATTCTGTATACATTCATTGAAGATATTTGTGACCATCGGATGTAAAGTATATAAACTTTCTCACATAATTTACTTCATGTTACAAAAGAATACAAACAGTAACAGACCACTGGGTCTTGTCGAGACTGACTGTGGTTGTCGAAGATATCAGACACTGTCAGAATAGCGTGGTAAAGCTTAGTTTGGCTTTATGTGCGAAAATTATGTAGTTCGGTGTAATAATTCTAGCACAGTTATGTGTGAGAATTCCTCGTGTCTGGCATGTTCAGCCCTACGTGTGCGAGTGTCATGTACAGTATAGAAGCTTGGAATTGAAGATATGCAAGTTTAAATCAGTCCCAAGTGCTTATTTCCGAGGCAAATTAGATTTTTCTCAGCGGCATGATGACCTTTAACCTTCCCCCAACGAAGAATAACAGGCAAGGGCGTAACATAACCTTCCCCGACGAAGAACAATAGGCAAGGGCGTGATATAACCTTTCCTCGACGAAGAACAACAGGCAAGGGCGTAGTATAGCCTTCCCCCGACGAAGAACAACAGGCAAGGGCGTGATATAACCTTTCCAGGACGAAGAACAACAGGCAAGGGCGTGATATAACCTTTCCAGGACGAAGAACAACAGGCAAGGACGTGATATAACCTTTCCAGGACGAAGAACAACAGGCAGGGGCGTGATATAACCTTCCCCCGACGAAGAACAACAGGCAGGGGCGTGATATAACCTTCCCCCGACGAAGAACAATTGACAAGCCAGTTACTCAACTTTTGCCCAGCACCGTGGGGCGGGTCAGCCCTTCGTGAGCGACCCCTTTTGCGCTTGGACAAACAGGAATCCTATCCTTCTACTCCCTCCCTCTGTAGGCAGAAGTTCTTTGAGCTTAGACACAGACGTAAACAAGAAATGGAATCAATTACAGCCGGGCAAATAATCGTTGTTTTGGCCAAATAGTTGGACGGGTCACGTTCTCAGAAATCCTTCTCCTTTACTCGTCTGGAAATCTAAGGCAGCCGAGGAGTTTTTATGAAAAGTTGAAGGGAAGTAGGAAACTAGGGACTGCAGGCAAACTGGAAAATGGAAACTTGAAGGCAGTCATGAAATTAGAAACTGGTTGGAAGGCTTGGAGATTGGACTCTTGGAGGCAGGAAATTAAAAGCAAACCAAAAAGGGGAGGAAAAAATGGAAAAACTTGGAGTCTGTGACAGTTATCCGGTCAGATGAGTTGCCCCGTTCCAAAATCATTGTATTTTGTACTTGTTCACTTTGTGACGAGACATTTTTATCTTCACACGTAAATATGGAAGGTACCTTAGCTTAGTCTTGGGTCTGGTGACTAGATTCGTATTTATCTTTTTTTCTACAAGGTTTGGGACTCGTGTGTGTGTGTATATATATATATATATATATATATATATATATATATATATATATATATATATATATATATATATATATATATATACCTGGTACTTTTTTCAATTAGGGAAAGAGAATTTGCTCACACACGCACACATCCAGAAATCGCTTCACCCAAATGCTTTCGTAGACAAACACACCAACCAACTCATTACGACGTCCAACTATGACGGACAGAGAGATTTAGAATTCCTGGCTTACCCATTAAAGGAATATTCTAAGGACTTGCAAGAGCGAAATTTTCGATATGTTTCTTTCCTCTGTCAGACCAAGAAAACATATTTAAAATGTAATTAATGTAATTAAACGCAATGAACACAAAGAGCCTCTGGAAAAAAAGACAAAAGCAACAGGTTTCATCAGACTTCTTCATAACGGCTAACTTTTCTAAGTAATTCATAAGTTAGCATTAAGGCCAGGTCCACCGCACCAGACTGTGTGAGTGACGAAATGAACAAAGAAAGTGTTCTCGTGAATGCAACTACATCCAACCCTCAACAGACGATCCTGATGATGCTGGTTAATGATGTGTCGAGGAATGAGGGACTTGCCTTGGGTCTGGACGCAAACGGGGCTAAGGAGTCGTAACTTTGGAAAATTGTTTATTCCAGGAAGTTTTAGGCTCTTTTCACACTAGTTAGCTTAGTCAATGTCCACTCTTCGGAACCTAACGCAGTTTATCCTATAGTCTAACAAACGACTTTGGAAAATGACACAAAAAAGCTTCAACTTTACGACTGCCTTTGAGAAAAAAAAAAAAAAAGAATAACTTAATCCTCCGTCTTAAAATGAGAGCAGCAGTATAGTTGTTTCTTCTATCTTTTTAAGAATCCATTGCCAGTCTGACTGCGTGTGATAAACAGTGACAAATCGTACTTCCACCCTTACCGTTAACAAGTTGAAGCATTGTTGCCAAAAATTGTTCTCTGGGACGTCCCTGAATGGCCAAAGTTTATCCGGTTGTTTTTGGGGAATCCTAATCAGATATATTTTATCTGGCGGAAACACAGGAAGACACTCCAAGTAGAGGGAACAAGTAGGGATTACGGAGAAGCTCGAGACAACAGTGATGGAGTGAGCGATCTCGTGAAGTTCTGAGAGGCACTCAAGACTCCGAGTAGCTGTTAAAACGGCCTCTTGAGTAGTACCTTCATTATTCACTGAGCTTAACTTAACTCGCAAGGGCTGAGGGTGGCTGGTCAGGATTCTCTATGGCCTGACATGGGTTTGATGAAATCAGTCTGAAGCTGCTTTACATTCTGAAAGCCTTTACCTGAATTCAGGTGGCATTCTAGCCTCTTGAGTGGTTAACTATCCTCTATTCGAATGACTGTCTAGCCTCTTGAGTGGTTAACTATCCTCTAACTGGCTGCGTTTGATAATGAGAATGACCTATTTTGCTTTAGACATGGGTGGAGTCGCTTCTTAAACGTGTGTGCTCTGCCTGGTGAGATGGAATGTCTGGGAGCAATAGGCTAACTAAACCGTGAGTAGGTTATGACAGGAGCGAGGTAGGTTAACTTTGTACTATAAAAACATTATCGATTGCAGTGTAAAGTTCTAAATGGCGTATTGGGCTGTATATGCCTTCCAACTTTCACTATAGTAAACTGTGAGTTTCTGATATCTTCCACTGTCACACAGTCTCGAATTCGGGGATCCAGTGGTCTGTTGGTGTTTGAATTCTTCTGTAATGGACTGGGTTCTCTGAAATAATCTTTCTCACTTTATATACGAGTGCTTCCATAGACTATTTTTTTCTCTCACTTTTCACCTGCCTTTTTAAGAACAATTTGATGTCATAGTAAAATTTTTGCCCTTAATCATCAGCCAAGGCTGCTAAAGATACGAACCTCCGACTAAAATTCCAGTGACGCGAACGTACACGTAAACCAGCAGGGATAAACGCACAAACACGTCCGTATACCCCGTAAGTGTAAAACGTATAGTGAAGTGCGTATTTGAGGATTACGCTAACACACCATGAACCAGGTTTTCAAATGTGTATCACTGTTTATACCTTCAGCGTATCGGTGAACTGGCCAGGCTGACATAAAAGCTTACTCTGTATTCGACGTGTGTGTGTCCTGTTTTTGCCGGATGCAAATGCAGTCAGGATGAATCCTCTCCTACGTAATGGACGACATTGCCAAGCACAGCGGCCGAACAGAACCGTGTAAAACGTACACCATGATCCAGTTCATATATCCGCCCACCAGCGAGGAATCGACGGAGGTGGGTTAGTGAGGGGGCATCCGTTCAGTCAGAATTGCGTTTGGTCAGTGCCCGACGCTGGGTCTCGTGATGGCAGACAACGGCAGAAGGGAGGAGGGTAGTGTTTTGACATCAGCGAAGGTGATGGCTGTTGGGAGAATTCTCGAGTCTCGTTTTAGAAGTCTTTGGAAGGTTTCTCTCAAGATCTCAGAGTGTCTGAGAGGGCAACTCCATCGTCAGAACTTATCAAAAGAGTCCTTGAAGCTTCGGTAATCACCACAGACGTGCATTTGTCCATAAGAGAGGCCTTTTCAGTTGTTGAGGATTGGGAGTGCGGCGGTATCACTGCTAGTGGAGATTCCTTGTTGCGCTACGTTCTTTTAGAGTCTTGAAAGGTGGCCTTTCGTCAACAGCACTGTCAAGGTATTTGTTCCTGGAGCCCCGACAGTGGGTGACCTGAAGACTCGGGATGTGGCGTGAGGACTTTCGACGGTTCGAAGTGGCAACAACTTTGCTCATTCGACAGCTCGAAGTGGGGACAACTTTGCTCATTTTCGAACTCGTCATCGCAAATGAAAACTTTACTTACCTTTGAATGAAAACTTTGCTCACCTTTGAAGATTTAAGTAAGAAATATTGTTCAATATATTTAGTTCTTTTCTTTGGGTGATTAAAGTACGTGAGTACAAGATGTTCATGTTACTTTCATAGACATCTCTACCAAAATGAATTGTTAGCTTCCTATGATACTTATGTGCTGGATTTTGTAAGGAAATACTTTGGATATTAACCTAAAAACTGATGCTTTTGTTGAGATCCTACAATGGTATTTCATCAGTCTTTTGGTGAATCATGATATTTTTGGAAGAAGTGTATGCCAGCGGCAGGAGACCAGAGCATCCTTTCCAGAATGTTTGTTATCGAGAGAGAGAGATAAAAAATCCCAGAATTTTGTAAAGTCAGTAAAAAGGCAAACAGTTGACCGTGAGGAGAAAAGCTTGTATTTATAAATACAGAAGAGGAAATATCATCAGTCGTGGCCTTTAAACAAAGTATTTGTCAAGCTTATTTTCAGACAGTTGCATAGTGTTGCATTCAAGGAGTTTTATTTTCTTAAGTACTTCGTTCATCAGTTATCAAATCCTGTAACGGAAAAATAACTTGATAACTACAAAATGAAACGGTAACCAACGAGACTTGTGTCGATTATTACTTCACCACCCCGTCCATAAACAAATTAAACAGCCATGATGACATCGCACACCCCACCCTCAGACTCGTTTTTTACCACTCACCCTCCTCTCTACCCACTCGCACACGCGCCAGGATGAGAATTACATACTCTTAAACGTCTGCTTCGTTCAAGACTGTCGAAGATTATATTTTTTCTTCTAAAGCAAAGTTATGGTTTTCTAGATAGCTCTCGAAGGATAGTATTCCTTTTTTTAGGATCTACATTAATAGCTCCTTACTGTAACTTCTCGGATTTTATTTTTCCCATGTGTGTAGACCAACACTGATAATGATATTCAAGGTGGGGGACGCACCACTGGAAATGAAAGAGCGAGAATGAGCTCATAGAATGAGACGAAACAAGTAATTTCAGTATATTGTTCATTCACGGGATACTAACAACGAAGGACTATGAAAGTTCATTTTAGTGAATGACTTCACTCAAATTTCAAAATGATATCTGACCAAATAAACTCAGATCCATCCTCATGATGCAGACATTTCAGCCGCAGTAACACCTCCTTTGTATTTCCCAGACGAAATAAATTTGCACCCAAAGGCCGTTTACCTAACTATTGAACGTATCCTGTGAAAAAAAAAAAAAAATCTAGCAGACCCGTTTTGGAGGATTCGATCAAGCGACAGAGCGGGTCACAGCCAACCCAGATGTTCCTCTTACCTCATACGATTACCTAACATATGGTTACCTGGTGTGAATTAAGGAAGGTGAACTGGAGAAAGGTCGAATACCAATGAGGGAACCAGTACTCGTAATGGGTAGTTTACATTGGTACAAACACGTGATCTGGTACGTGCAAACTCGCGTGTGAACATAGCCAAAGGAGCGTGATGGGTAATGGCGCATTTTCACACTTTGGGGACAAAAACCCCGCAAAGTATAAATCCAATTCACTTAAAACTGATCGACTTCGATCACACGGTATATGGTATGAGCCTGCTGGTCTTCACCCCTACCTTGGGTTTCAACTTCCAAGATACCGAATTCTATCCTTTATATTCCACTGGTTTCGATTCTCTTCTTTATATTTTTTTTTTTCTCTCTTGCTAATCACTTCCAGTGTTGCCATTATGTATTCCATTTGAAGTGCAGTGTGATGCCCCTTTTCCCAGGCGGATTTCCATAGATAATGTTTTCAATTTCATGGCTACTGGACGCGAAAACCAGATCCAGGCTTGATGGCATGCCTGTAGAACTCGAGTGAGCTTTGTGATATACGTGTCAAAATGATCAACTGATACTATTTTCGGCAAAACGGGATCTCGGATTTGATGTTGCCTTCGGGTAATCTAATTAGCCGAATATACTTCGATGTTCACGAAATTTTCGAGCCCAAATTTTCTGCCACTTTCTTAGTGTAACCTTGTCACTTTATTCATCCTCCAAGAATAGTTTGTGTGATGAATATGACTACTTGTGTATTACGTGGGAAGTGTTCTACTCTCGTGTTGCCCCGTCTCTTATATCTGTGTATCTCTCTCTCTCTCTCTCTCTCTCTCTCTCTCTCTCTCTCTCTCTCTCTCTCTCTCTCTCTCTCTCTCTCTCTCTACCATGCGTTACACTCCTATGTGTATACATGTATACACGCCCAGCCTAATCCAGTTACCCATTCATCAACTAGCGTGATGGTAGAATGAACACTTAGGTTGAGCATGGCCCACTGCCGCTCCCAGGATTCAAACCCATACCAGCCCGGCCCCAGGCGGGCCCATACTTTAGTTTTGATTTATTTGGAGAAGTTTTACATTCGTGTTGTTCCATCTTGTATGTATGTATCATGTCGACTTTGTATGTATGCATACATACCCTCACACCCTAGCTTGTAACAGATACCCATTCTATCGACTAGCCCCTATGGGAGGATGAACAGCTGGGTGGACTGTGGAGCGGCTACCAACACAAGGATTCGAACCTGTGTGGGTTTGATCCCAGGCGGCCCGTGCATGTGTAACAATCAGTAACACTAAACGCTGCATCACAGAGGTCCGTACACACACACACACATACACACACACACACACACACACACACACACACACACACACACAACGAGGGGAGGATGAACAGATAGATTGACTGTGGGGCGACTGACACGCCTACCATTCGATTCTGGATGGGCCCGTATATGACCCATGGTCAACTTGCGTTTAAACGTCCGTAAATAGGTATGTACCTATATACATACATACGTGATTAGTCTCCGTGTAACGTGTTACGAGACAGACATATCAGGAGATACGAGTGAGCACTGTACAGGTCACAGACGAGATAAGAAGCTTAAGATAACGTCGCCCGCGCCAGCCTTACGTTCCATATTAAAAATCACCATTTCCTCGCCCAGCCAACAGAGTGGGTCATAAATCACGGTAAACGGCCGTTTAAGGACAAACGGTAAGCGAAGCACGAGTGACAAAGGAGGTCTCGTTTGTCAACATATTTTTGCACGACATTTTCATGCAATTATTGAATACGACGAAACATTCATCATACGATTAAGTCTGCCGCAGGTGATACACGGAGCGGGTGAGTTTTCGCGGCGCGTGATGGAACGTTTTAAAGACCAAGGTGTGAACATAATACGTCGGGCGAGGAACGGCATTTCCCATATTGCCCATAATTTCCTTTTAAGATTGAACGACCAGTCAGGCCCCCCGGACGTGGAGGCGAGCGTCCACGAGTGTTGAAGTGATGGTGACAGATTCAAGGGAAAATGTGAGAATGAGAATATGCAGAGACTCGAGCCAAAAGGAAGTTATGAGACAGAGAAGAATGACGCGCTTGTGAGGCACACTCGTCTTTTGTAGGATTATGACGACTATGTCTTATACCCAGAACTATAGAAAAAGGGATAAAGAAATTCGGAATTAGGCTAAACCAGATTCTGTTAATGTAAATGGTGTAGCGAATAATGTACCATAATATTGTTTGGTAGTTAATGTATTAGATATACTGATATTGTTTCTTCTACAGCTTACATTGAAGACAAGTCTCCTTGCAAATTAAGGTCTACAGCATCGTATTAAACGGATTTCGTCCATTTCATATGTGCCACAATTATGTACAAAATACCTAAACATCGTAGCCAAACATACAATTGTGTCATCTATGGATAAACAGGACATTAAACATGTACCGTTACAAACTTTAGAGAAATTTAATGCATATTGATTACTGAAGGTTATCAAACACGTGAAATTGCCGATTCTGTTACTATGATCTGCTAGTTCAGGAGCTTGAAAACGTTTTGAGACCAATCCACTCAAAAAACACCATCATCCACTCTCTGGAAAACGTCCAGGCAATCCCATCCTTTCTCGACGCTTTACCGCATTTTTTCTTGTACAAGGGTAACCTTACCACCCCTGCTTCTCCTCTATGTATACGCTAGTCTATTCACGTAATCTCAGATCAAATAGTCCCGATTACTCTGCTTCCTGGACAACAACAAACGCTAAATCCTTCATTAAACTATTGATTCTTTCTCTCGTTCCCTGGTGCAGAAGTACTGACAGACATCCACCTCTCACAGTCTCCTTTCGTTCACACCCACGTCAGACCTGAACTCGCTACCTTGCACTACATAGTCCGGTCCTCACTCTTCTTCAGGGCCACAACCCCTTTCTTTAAGCTCTCATCCCCTCAACCAACTTGATTCCCTGATCATTACCAAACTGCTCCGAACTCTTACTCTTCAACTGTGTTTCGTTGTGAGCCAGCTCAAGTTTCCTTAAGCCTACGTAACATGTATCTCACCCTTCTCGTCATCAATGTAAAACCGTGTTCAGTTAGAAGTCCCATCCTAAGCCTTCTAGGGAGGATCCTCACTCGGCTGCTTCTTCTGTTCCTATGTTCAGACAGTAGTGTCACAGGACAGGGGCATTTTTTCCCCGTCCCCATATATATATATATATATATATATATATATATATATATATATATATATATATATATATATATGTGTGTGTGTGTACAAACACTGACTGAATCCGAAAACGTGAAAAAGCATATTGGAACATATACTACAGACCATAAAAAAAGTGGCCGATATTGGTTTTCAGTATTTTTTTGAGGTAAAAATTGTGAAGAAAAATGAAAAGCTAATCCGGATGTGAACCACCACAGTAGCGAAGCATCCCTGAGGCACATTCCGCCAAAGGGACGGGCTTTGTGGTTTCATAGGTCACCAGGCCACGGTTGGTGACATGTTCACAAGTATCCACCTTGGTGCAGGTCCGCTGCTGCTGCTGCTGCTGCTGCTTCGTCACTACAGAGGTAGCCACCTGCATAACCCTCAGTAAAGGGAGGAGATGATACTAATCCAAAAATTAAAGTCTGTTTGGTTTCTAACCCGTGCCATTTTGTCAATGGCATAAGATATTTTCCTGATAGTTTGGCAAGAACAGCACCCGAGTTCATTGGTTCGATTCTCATGATGTGCTCATGAGGATGTCCTGTCAGACATTTAGTTTGTAGAATGCCTCAGTTTGGAGACTATTAGTTATCGAGCGCATTTTGTATGTAGATATATGTATACTTCCCTTCTTGTATTTTGTAAGATTCACAACTGTGCAGATCAGACAATGGATGTTCATCGAATTATAATCATAGTTCAATGCATGTAAGATTTCCCACCACCAGACTCTACCAAAAAGGAATGTTCTTCTCGTTTTAGTTAGTATATTACATCTTGTCCAGTGTCACTACCAAAAGAGAAAGAAGGTTTAACCTGAAAGGACCTTCGATAGGTCACTGAGAATAGGAAAGGCTCACGAAGGCATAATAACCTGAAGGAACATTCCACCTGTCACTGAGAATCAGAAAGGCTCACGAGGACATGAAACAGGAGTAAAAGTGACATTTTTATCAACCTTCCTGACAGAGGCGAGAGCAATTACCTGATCGTTTATGCGTTTTCAGTGGGTTTAAGATCTCAACAAGCTTTGATAGTGTTTGGCTTTCAATACCACTAGGCAAGTCTTCACCGAGCTAATGGGATCTAAGGGAATAAGACTCGAATTATTCTATAGCTAAATACGACAGACGGACAATAAGAACGGCGCCAGACTTTGACTTAACTAAAACCTTGCAGCTGATACTCGTTCTTTCAGCTGCCCGTGGAAAGAAACTACAGATCTGTTTTGCATATACACTTTCATTTTTCATTTCGGATGAATAATAACAGCACATACTAACATATCAAATTATTCAGGAATCTGAAGAAAACTTTAGTCTCGTTCCTCCCAAAACTCACACCGTGTCAGCTGCTGCAAGACTCGCATGGCTTGAACTTCTTATCACCAAAGGGTTGAATGATAGCTACAGTAATTAATCTTGACATGTCCCTCAAACCTTGGCCATTTCTTTTTTTTTTTACCGCTGTGTGACAGAAAAATAACTACAACAGCTGTTGGAAAAAAAACATTTCTCAACCTGCTCACCAGATCCTCCGTTTAGGATTCTCTAGATTCCCTGGGGAAGATTGCGCTAGATGGACTTCATCTATTTGTGCCGGCACACCACAAGCTGAGATCGCGGGATATATGGCATTATATAAAGGGAAGACGTGGTCTGCCTGTAATAAGTCCGGTTGATTATTGTTTTTCCCTTCCCCCCCCTCAACATTACTGTTGTTTACGAGTTCTTGTGTATTGCTAGTTCAGAAAGGGGATCCGGTGGTCTGAATGGCTTGCGGAAGAAGGCTCATCTGTTTGTCTCCAGTTCTCTATGGAGAAAGGGAAGTAATCTTAGTTCCGTTTTGCTGTCTTCGGGAGAGTGGAGAGACAAAGCAGATCCTCATTTTTTGTATCTTGGCATCCAGACAGAGAGACAAGTTCTGTTTTGCAGCCAACAGTACTAAGAAACACTGAGAAGAAATTCCATCATCCAGCATCGGGAAAAAAAGAATTATCAAGAGTTTCATTATTCTCATGTCGTATCTTTCCCTTTATAAGAAACATTCTTAGTTTCAAGACAACGAGAGAATTGCTCGTTTTCAGTCTGTTCAGACAGTCAGCTTTAGCAGTTTCGGCGCCTCAACTCGTTCTGGTAAATATTACGAGGATAAACACCAATCTCAGAACTCTAGAATTCAGTTCAATTCTTAGCAAACAGAAGATAAATTCAATTTTTACCCTCTGCTTCTATTGCAGAGAATTACTCTGAAAAGTAGGATGAATTCTTTTATACTCCCCATATCTCCGCCATACCCTTTCCGATAGCAGAGTACCTTTGTTCTGTCCGTAGAAGCTTCAGATGGGCAAAGGACTCAGGTCTCTTCCTTTCCCTCGTTACGGCAATCAGATCACTCCCAATCCCGTATTAGAGGTGTTGCTACGAAGATACAATTCTTGATCTTTTGTTCTGTAGCATCAGCACTATTTCACAAGAGATCCAGGACTTCAGAAAGTTGAAAGATTTCTCAGCACGTTTACTTTACTGCATGTGATATTGTTGTTGTTTAACTATATCTAATAAGGGAGCAGTATTGGTGGAGTGGTGGGATATAACTTACGATATACCCACTTAATCCAGTGAGCGATGGCAGCTACTTCTTGGTTGTAGGTGGGTCGAAGGACATAGACGATCTTGTCGGCCTTGCGGTGGCTTCAAAGTATCGAGCAGCTTCATTCATAGCTTCGATGGGTCCAATTAGGACTGCCTCATCCCTCTCGAAGTATGAATCTAATAGCGACATCACGACCGACCTGCTGCACTCCCTTGGTACTCTCCTAATGTAGGCATCACATAACTGGCTGTGTCTTTTCGCCTCGGCTCCCATCCCGAGCCATGTATAATCCTGATGCATCTTACTACGGGTCTGTTTTCCTCCAGAATATTTCTTCACGTGCTATCCTTATTTCCAAACTGCTGTGATGTATGAGCACGCAGGCTGTTTAAACTTACAGTTCTGGTAGCTGGTAACTAAGCAGAGGAGTCCTCCTCCTCCTCCTCCTCCTTCTCCCTCCCTCAGACGCTAACCTTCGTCTCCCCTTCCTGGAACTGGTATACCTTCTCGAGCGAGGTCCACGTAAAGCTTAAGACTTCCGTTGTTGGGATCGGGCCCACGCGATAGGTTACGGGGATTACACGATAGGTTAAGGGGATTTCTTCCACTCTTTAGACTGGGAAGGGCAATTTTATGGTTCTGTGTTCCAGCCTGTTACCAACTGAAACGTTTAAGTCGTCTCAAGAGTTTCGATTGCTGGTTTTCTTTCTCCGTCGTCAGCGGAACCTCAACCAGAGTGAAAAACGTCCCAAGACTTTCTTGCGTTTGAACTGTGAAAGCTCTTGTGTAACGTTCCCCCTGACTCTAACAAAGATTTCAAGATCTCTTACACCTTAGTCTTCACTTCTGGTTCCCCAGAGACTTGAAAGATGTCCGATTGCTGAGGTGGAGTTATCTGTTGTTCCTCCGCTTGGCTTTGTTATTCTTGCTCATCGCCTTCCATCATCAGTTTCCCGGATTGAAATGACTTTGTCGTTCCCCTTCTTCTCGTTCTTCCTTTCTCTGTTCCGTATCCCAAACTCGTCTCCACTCCTCAGGGACCAGTGCTCTCAGTTGGTCTTCGTGGCATCCTACCCCTTTTATGAGTTCTTTTATCTCGTTCAGGTATATGACTGAATGCGTTTCACTACTCCCTAGAAGAACTTTACCCTTTGACAATCGCCAGTATGTCACAAACCCCAGAGATACAAGTTCTCAAGAAGTATTCAATATAAGTGAAACTGTACGAAATCCATTCACAAGAAAAGGACAAGTAATCGACACCTATATACTTAACATCACAAATATTCCAAGGGAGAAAATACAACCCTCCAAGAGGTCTAGAATGACATAGTTCCTGTATGCACAGGAGACGTCTGAGCCCAAAGATCGCCCCAACTCTCCGAGGCATCAGAACCCTTTAAACCGCCCCAACTCTCCACGACACTAGCAACTGTGTAGTCACCCTGCCTTCCTACCATAATCCTCTTGACCTACACGTTCACCGGTGCTAAGCCCCTCCAGAGCGGTCTCCATATGTACTTCGTCCACAGACGAACCGAAACGGGACTGATAAGACGCGAAAGGCTGTAAGGCTGCCTCAACTAAAGGCTCAGGATTTAGCGCCGGGATAACAACCGACCCACATCAGCCAAGTGCCTCACGATCGCGTGGCAACCCAGCGGAGGAGGGTGTGGTTGAAGTCACTGACATCCAGCTGCTCCTGTCTATCTGTTCAAGCCCTTCTATGCTCAGATGTCAACTCTACATGGAGAGATAGAACTTTTGCAATGGGGTATGAGCCAATGGGAAATCTACACAGTGTTAACGCCTTTCATATTGCCGTCCATATTTAAGGTACCAAACTATCGCTTGCCACTTCCGTTTCTGGCGAGACGAACACCAAACATCCACCACAACAAGTGTGAGAAATTCTGTACGAACGAGATTTTGATAAATGTGCCATACTTTATTCTGTATAGTTCATAATCGAACAAGCGTTGCTCACAACTCGCCCTTCCTAAACGGATTGATGATAACCTCACTCTCCAGCAACAGAAAGCAGTTTAAGGATGTCACGACGTTTTCGTAACAGAGAAAATGACTCATACTGAGCAAATGAATCTCTGGAGCCAATAAATAGGAAGCCATGATAAAATACTACCTCGTTGTATGAAGGGTAAAAGAAAGCAAGTCCATGTAAGAGGATAGGAACCTCTAGAATAGGTGGTTGTATCCAGTCCCTCAACATGACAAGGTAATCTTGGCCAGGCAGTAAGGTAAGGTGGGGGATAATGAAGGAGAGGAGAAGAGCGACAAGAAGTGCTGCAAGGAAAGTTTATACCAAGATGCCACGGCTGCTTCAAGGGTATTCAGATGAGATTGGACATTTCGGGTGCAGCAAGCGGAGTTAGAGAAAGTAGAGCAAGTGAGATTGTGCAAGGAAAATGTGGGAAAGTTGCAGTTAGTAGAGCAATAGGAGTACTGCAAAGGGGGGAGACGTGATAATATAGCAACAGGGGTACTACACAGGAAATTAGACGAGTGTCAACCAGTAAGGATGCTACAAGACGTTAAAGAAAACACAAGCGTGACAGAAGAAGTAGGTGAAAGATGATTTAGGGATGACGAACTATTATAGGAAACGTAAAATGATTAGCTTGCATAGATATTTAGAACTAATAATTCAAAGGGTTTAGAGAAAGAATCTCCCGGAAAAAATGCCGAAGATGATGGTAAGGACAAGAGAGAAGAAAGGATTTAGGGCGTGAGAAATAACAGATATAAAGGCAAATGTCCACGAGTTAACGACGACGTAAAGACTGTATAAACTTTTCCCAGCGAAGGATACGTCTACACACGACCGGCTGTATTGATGGCGCGGATGCCGAGACTCTGTCCCCACACCCAGCTGGGCGCTGGTCTTCATCCTGACAGCCACCCCGACCACCAGCATACCCTGGGTCGTAACTCTTCAGTTACGTTTTCTTTCGCAAGTGACAAGAGACAAGTTCTGGAAAGACAAAGGAGCCCAACTTGGTGATATATGTTGATGTTCATGGTTCAGAGTTCGTTTGTTTTTTTTTTAACCTCCTAAAACCATTTATTGCCCATGTGATGAAACTTGAGCCAGTGGATACTGGGTAAGGCGTAGTCAAATCACAAGGACGGAAAGTCCGTTTTAGATAAAGTTAATGGAAGAAATCGCCTGTTTTAGGCTATACGGTGATATGGAAGAGTTTCGGGGTCTGCAATTAGAGCCGTGTAAGTTATTTACACATATACAGCCGTCACGAAAGGTAGCTTTTCACATATGAGGGCCTCAACAACTCGAAAATACTTTGGGCGAAAATTAGCTCATTGCCATTTTCCACCAGGACGAGGCTACTGTAGCAAGATTGCATTTCCCTCATCTTCTTATCTTCAATTACGTTTCCTTTATACTCATTTGTGAATTCATCCCTTCCTCACTCTATGTACATCAGTCCAATTCCCTTTTAAGTAGTTTCTGGTTCGTCAGTCTTATCATTTCATTCTCATTCTGTCCGTCAGGATGGATAAAACGAATACACATACTTCGACAAGCAAGTACCTGTAACTTATCTTTTAAGTCTTTCCCTATTTCTCTCGAGACATATACGAATACTTAGAGGAATCTTCGTAATATCAGAACATCTGGCGTTCGCAGAATATCCTGCACAAGAATACAGACTCTCGTGGACAACGACTCGAAATGAAGATCTGTTTTCTCCTGCGGTTCTCCGAAGAGAAGAAAAAAGATATTGAGTTTAGTCTGTAACGCCTGTCGCGCCACTGGATGAGTGAAATTCTGGCAGTTCCCCAATGTTGCCACAGCATCAGCTTTAAGTGGCGCTAATATTGACTGACATGAGTAATTGAATATGGGGATTGTGTGGAGGGAAAGTTCCAGCAACCTTAATATCCTGTGCGTAATTTATCATATTTCTCCTAGCACCACAACCGTGGCATCATAGTCAAACTATACAATGACTTCTTGACGTAGAAAGAATCTACGACTAATAATACTGTGTGTGTGTGTGTGTATATGTTTCTTGTCGACATTACTTTGTCGAATTTTTTTCTCCGCCTGAATCATAGTTTTGAACATCAATAACAGAAAGGAATCTTCAGGTGCATTATTAGCTTTACTGTGAACAGTATAAGGAATCTGTTTATTTTTCTTGCGTAAGACGTGATAGTCACTGAGTATTGGGTATATATATATATATATATATATATATATATATATATATATATATATATATATATTGATATGAGCGACAAGGGAGATCTTATGGGCGTGTATGTTCCTGCATTTGATAGATGTTCACTTCTAAATGATCATTACTCCCAGAAATCGTAAAAACCTTCATGTTGATATCATTGCGCAAATGAATTATATGAGAAAGCTTTCCCCTAGTCTCCATCTTCACTGCTGACCACAAAGCTATTAAAACCTACATCATAAGAGCATGTCGAGAGAGAGAGGATATCCGTTACTAAAATGAAGTAGTACAAGGCAGGAGTGAATCAATATCAAGAACCAGCGATGTATGCAAATTGTCGATATTAATATACGTGGCCACACACACACACACACTGTGACAGCAGTGGCCCCCGAGCGAAGACGTGTTTACAGCAGTACCTACACATCTGTCTGGCTCGTGGCTTGATATAGCGGCAGTGTGGTTGTGTGGTGGTTTCCTTGATGTTTCTCGTTTGTATTGGTAATAGTTTTCTCTTAAATGTATGTACCAGAGAAATAGATTCTAATATCATTTTCGTTTATAGCAATGGCTGCCCGGATATAACTTTTTTTCTTCCAGATGAAGTGAACAACATTTAATGAGGGAAGCAACGTATTTGTTCGTGCTTCGAAGCAATCTCAACTCACACGTTTACCATTACCATTCGATATCACGAACGAAAGAATATAGAAAGTTCACATTCAGTATCCAAAAAGTAGCATTTCATAATATAGCCACTGGATATTTCAAACCACTGAAAATTTACCATGGAATATTATTTGAGTGAAATATAGCCGGCTGAGCAAACTTGCAGAGACTTAACAAGAATAGGGTAGGGCAACTGATTTAGTAATTATGTTTAAGTGTACTATGGAAGTTAAAAGACATGTAATTATACCTCGCTAATATAATTGCCACAGAACACACGTTTGGGATAACGTGGTTGATTAAGATACACATATTAACTATGCTGCCGTTATGAAGAGAGAGAGCGAGTCGAGAATCTAAACATTAGCATATAACACGGCAGTTGTCGTACGGTGGCTGCCGAGAGGCCGTTCGACACTTGGAACAATACTGGCGTCCTTTTCTTTTATTTTCCATTCTAAGAAATGAAATATATGACACCAATGAAGCGTTATAATCGCTACATCCATCCATCAATGCCCTTGCCATCTACATACCCTCTTCTCAGGTTCCCACCCTATTTCACGTAACACGATCGCTTTAACCTACCGCTCGAAACGATGCTCGAAAACAAGTGTCGTTTCAAGTGTTCGCTGTGATAACTCATACCGAGGTGTTGACGGGGCCTGCTCTCACGCTCTGGTACCAGAACATAACGGAGGAGCGTCAAGTTTAGACCATCAGCCCAAATGGGTCAACATCACGCTAGAGTATCCTTCACAGGAAGAATTATAGACAAGCACGGCGGTCTCTCTGCTACGTCTAAAACAAGGGACGTTGGTGTGTCAAAGGCTACGGTTCTTACAAGTGGTGTAGGAGGTAGGACGAAGCGAGGAAATCTACACGATTGTTCGACGTCAGACGCCACCCCCTGAAAACCATCCAACAACCTATAGCTAACTACGAGCGTCAAGTTCTACAGTATGAGACAATCTTCATTAAGTTGGCGTTCATCATAGAACACCACCATCGACTACAAGGCCGGACAAGAGACACGGTATGAACAGCCCACGGGCCAGCATAGCCCTACTTGAACGAGGATATGGAGTTTTTCGTGGGGACCACGAGGCAACTACACTGCTGGCCACCAAATCAGACTAGATATTACTGGGAGAACATTGAGGAAATCGCCTGGAGCGGCCACGTCACCTGCAACGTGTAAGGATGGGTCATACAGAGTTGGCCACAACTGACGGAGGATTCAACGTAGAGAAGGATATCAACGATACTGGAGGAGGTGATGGTTTTCTGCGCGCGCTATCGCTGTTCCCTGCCTACTTCGATGACTGTTTGTACAGGTAAGACAGTTTTTGTTGTCATGTATACCAGTTTGATTTAATTGGTCCATTTATTCTTTATTGTTCAACGTTTTCTCTTTTCTCATAACACCCCTTTCTTCATCCTACCCTTCCATTACCCCTTCCCAACATTGACTTTCCCTTCCCCACATCACCCAGTTTGTACCCCACCACACATCTCTCCCCAGTCCCATCGTATAATCATGATCACCCCTCCATCTTCTGCCACTCTCCTCCCTCCCTCCCCACCTCAAATTTCTACCGTGGCTTTTTAAATGCATCATTTCATCCGTTGCTGTGGTCCATCTTACCACTTTAAGTCTGATTGTGTCAGTTAACAACACTTGACACCGTCTTAAACTCGTTTGCACCATCTTGTAACTGAGTCCCATGTTGTGAAGGCTGCCTCCTATCCTTCCTTGTCCTCAACCGTGCTCTTTCTACCACTTCAGTCCCATACTCGCATCTTTACTTCCTGTGTAGTGTTGCTCACGTCAACCCTTATCATCTCACTCCCATACCAACGCCGTATCTCCCTTGCAGTGTACTCCACGTCGACACACTTTTCTTCTTTATAATCCCCGTTTAGAACATTCATTTCAAGTCCTTATCTACCATACATACTTCATCCTACATTCCCTTTGTGTTATGGTAGGGTAAAAGTCTCGAACTACAGAAATGTTCCATTTCACTCTAAGGATCTAAGCTTTGCCATTAGTATTAGATTTATCAGTATCTTTTCAGAGCCACTTTTGTATATATATTTTTGATAAGGCAACAAATAGGCTGTTTATATGTTCCTCGATTAATGTGACCAGACCTTTTGTGTTCTTGTCCTGTTGTTTTGTGCAGAATGTCGTCCATATTTTTGTTTCCCTGGTTAGGATTCCCACCTTGTTGTTGTTATGTCAGGGACTTGCATTTCATTTTCTGTCAGTTTCTCCCTGACGACTACTCGGTACTGGTTTAAAGGTTTTATGGCTACACGTTTGTGTCCGTCTGAATACTCTGAATTAAGAATATACTTCTCGAAATTGACAGCTTAGTGAGTTTATTTTTGCTGGCCATCAAAAGCTCTACTTTGCTCTGATTCTCCTCTATATATATATATATATATATATATATATATATATATATATATATATATATATATATATAGAAGGAACAGAGGGGGGCCAGGTGTGGATATTCCACTAAGGCTCAGTCCTCTGTTCTTAACGCTACCTCGCTAACGCGGGAAATGGCGAATAGTTTAAAAGAAAAGAAAGAAGATATATATATATATATATATATATATATATATATATATATATATATATATATATATATATATATATATATCCTCCCCTCTCGTTTTTTTCAGTTTTCCAAAAGAAGGAACAGAGAAGGGGGCCAGATGAGGATATTCCCTCAAAGGCCCAGTCCTCTGTTCTTAACGCTACCTCGCTAACGCGGGAAATGGCGAATAGAACGAAAGAAAGAAAGAATATATGATATATATATATATATATATATATATATATATATGTGCTGGAAATGAGATGTTTGAGGACAATGTGTGGTGTGAGGTGGTTTGATCGAGTAAGTAACGTAAGGGTAAGAGAGATGTGTGGAAATAAAAAGAGCGTGGTTGAGAGAGCAGAAGAGGGTGTTTTGAAATGGTTTGGGCACATGGAGAGAATGAGTGAGGAAAGATTGACCAAGAGGATATATGTGTCGGAGGTGGAGGGAACGAGGAGAAGAGGGAGACCAAATTGGAGGTGGAAAGATGGAGTGAAAAAGATTTTGTGTGATCGGGGCCTGAACATGCAGGAGGGTGAAAGGAGGGCAAGGAATAGAGTGAATTGGAGCGATGTGGTATACAGGGTTTGACGTGCTGTCAGTGGATTGAATCAAGGCATGTGAAGCGTCTGGGGTAAACCATGGAAAGCTGTGTAGGTATGTATATTTGCGTGTGTGGACGTGTGTATGTACATGTGTATGGGGGGGTGGGGGCCATTTCTTTCGTCTGTTTCCTTGCGCTGCCTCGCAAACGCGGGAGATATATATATATATATATATATATATATATATATATATATTGTGTGTGTGTGTGTGTGTGTGTGTGTGTGTAAAAGAACGTACTTAGTGTTCATAATTGAAAATCCTAGTATTATAAGAGAACGTTTTCGTTTATGATTCTAACGTAATATCAAAAGTGCTTAATCCATAGGTAAGAGCTGGGTACCCGGCTGGCTGACAGGGCCGTAGGAGAGAGAGGTGGGAGGATTGGAGACGAGGTAACATTTCAAACAGGACGTGGGTGTGTCGGGGTGGGAGGGAGGGAGGGAAAAGATCGAAGGGAAAGGAATGAGCTCGTTTGTCTTGACGTGGCTGTGTTCTACATTTGTTGCTGTGGTGGTCGAAGTAAAATGAAACGAGGCTGTGTATGCTTATCCATTCCCTAGCCTTGTTGGCCAGTGGTTGATATTTGTTTAATGGCAAGAAATGGGCTGAGGTTTTCCGGCCAACTGGTGGTGAGTAAGCTATGTTTGCTCTTTGTTTAATGCCATGGCAATGCATGTTGGATTTGGTGGCCAACGTTGTAGATATATAAAAGCGTTCTGGGAGATAGTTTTTATTGCTAGTTGATTCGGGCTGACGCCACTAGCTGTGGGTAGAAGGACAAATGTACTACATTGCTAAAGCGACGCCCACACGCCAGCACGAGCCTTGCTTTCCCTTTTTTTCCCCCCTATTCGATAGCCCTTTTTGTCAAAACGTAGTTAGTATTTTTCAATCGCATTATTTATTCATACCTTGTACATTACAGAGGTAGTGAATAAGTTGAACATGAAAAGGCTTTTTGCTCTTTGGCTGAAACGAGGTAAAGGAGAGTGGGGGGGAAGTTGGACTGTGGATAGGGGAGTTTGAGAGATGGCTAGGAGTTATCGTACGTTTGGAAGCGAGGTTACCAGATCTGTCACCCAACCATATACTTGCCGGGTCTCTCTGGATTTATTCAGACGTACCTACCGGTATTCTAAGAGACCAAAAATCAGTCAGCTGATAGGTGGATTGATACAGTGAATTCACCATTACATATTTCCGTGTTTAGACTGCAGCTCGTGCCTCTTAAGTAAAGGTTGCCTCGGTACAAAGGAAATCTCTTCCATGTGAGAGAAATTTCATATGAATTAGTCTAGCGGGCCAAAGACCACCTGTAAATACATTACATTGCGAGATGTTTCTTTCTGAAAGTGCATCGTATAGTACCTTGTGGTACTCGTATGTACTTACATGTACATGCAACTGATATATAGATATATGCACTATACATATACATTACATATCCTATTGATTAATTTCGAATTCCATAGGGTGGCTTAGTTTCACACAACCCATGAATATCAGTAACGCACTGAACGTGGGTTGAAGACACAAAAGTGAGTCATTAGCTCCACACTTTCAAAAAGTTCTTTCAACTCCTTTGCACTTAACACGCCAGGCGCGTTCGGGCGTTAATATCAAGATCTCCATTCAGAAGACCCCCATATGCAAAATGCTTCCATTGGATGTTATTCCCAGTCATCGTTCTAACACGTCTGTCTAGAATATATCACTGAATCTATCCACCTATTCATTGAGCTACCACTCCTTGCAGACCATCTACTGCAATGCTATTTTTCAATGTTAGCAAGCGTATCATTAGTATACATTACATGTGAACCTAACATCCTCGCGGTTTCTCATCCCTTGGCATTTCAAATTATTTCTTGACACGTATCTTCTCAAAAATTCCTTGTTTATGAGATCCTCCTAATTCAGTTTATGCTAAAAAGATTCTTCCTCCTCGCACACGACTTTAATTTCGAGGACAGTTATAAAAACAAAGCAGCTCTTTCATGTGAGTGATTCTGTTTACATTGTCAAGTCTCCAGCTGCTGAGCTCCTTTTTGTCTTCTTCCTGCTTCCCCTTCTTTGTCTTCCCTTTCTGCCTCCCACTCTGTTTCATTCCTTTCCCACTTTTCTTCTTTTTCCTCTTCATTCTTCACTTCTTTCTTCCACTTTCCTTCTTCTCGCCTTTTTTCTCTTCCTTCCATCCACATTCTTCCGTGCTTTCCTTCTAACTCCTTTCCTTCACCTTTCTTTCCCCCTTCCGTTCTTTAATTTCCTTTGATACATCCTGCCTTCTTCCTCCTCAGACTTTCCCCATAATCCCCCAACGGAACTGAAATATTTTTCATAATAGGAAACTACAACCTAGCAGTTTGTGTGACCTTGTTTCACCTCCACATACGCTGACCGACCAGACGCTTCGCAAGTCGTCATTCCTCCGCTGCTGTCACTTGACGTGAAATGTCAAACTTATGGCACTTAACACTTTAAAGTCTTAAGCCGCATGACTTCCAGTCGCACAGAGTTTCGGGGTCTCGATGTTTCGCGCTAGCGTCAAACATGTCACCATTTAGTCTTTACCTTCTTAAATCTTTTTGAAATCGATGGAACTTTAGATGTATGTGAAATTCTACAGGCAGAGCAGCTCTTCCATCCACGTGACCCCTTGTCTCGATAAATGACGCCTCCCTCTTCCTTCTTTGCCGAAAGTGTCAAGACTAAATATCACCAGAGCACGCAACAGCCGATACGTGTGGCGCTATCTGACTTCTAAGGTAGAACTGAGAGATGTCAGGTGTCGCTTTAACGCTGGATTGACATCAAACCAATCTGGGAAAGTATTTTTTCATAACTAGATCTTCCTTGATTGGATAGATGTGCCAGCCGTACGATGAAAGGTTCAGCAAAGTTCAGCAACTAGCGACTAATGTGAAAACATTAAAGTAATACCCCATATGAAGGTTTGTTTATGGAAGTCAGAGTTAAGATTGTTCGTTCCCATATATTTGCTTTTTGCTTAATTTCCGGGGGTTTGTGCGTATTCAACCGGTCATGTTAATAAAGATTTTAGTTTTGTTCATAGATAACGACTCGCTATGAAAATGCCAACATCTTTACGCTTCGCAATAACTGCGCTTGAAAAATAGGGCCCCCCCTTATCTGGAGTCATTCTAATATAACTGTCATTGTCTGTAATAGACGTGGACGGGGGGGTGTGTGGCGGTAGGGAGGGCTCCCCCTCAGGCTGACTTGGGCTTTAGCGCGACGCAGCAGCGCGGGATTCTCGCCTTTATTGCTGCCTCCGCTCTTATATAGCTCAATATTTACCAAAAAGTAACAGCTGCTGCTCCCACATAAATAACTTATTAAAAATTCACCTAGCCCCTCTCACCTCGGGATCAGAGAGGAGGAAAATGTAAGAAGACTCTCTCGTGAAATTATTTACATCGAGTCGCATTTTTAATGGATGACTTTGGACACTGTAATTTCACGGTGAAGTGAGGTGGAAAAGTCGTCACCCTGAGATGAGGGGAAAAGAATACCCGGGAGATTGATGCTCCACTCGCCAAGGGAGGAGAGTCGTTGGCGAGGTGACTGACCACTTCATTGTGGCGGAGGTACAGCGGGAGAGCCGTAAACTTCGCCAAGAGTTGGCTTTTTCTTTTTATATGCTAGATGATGACGTGTTTCGGGGAAGTAGAGGAGGAAACGGGGGAATGGGATGCGGAATGAGGGTTTAGATGCCGTGCTAGGAGGCGAAGTACAGCATGTTGTGTGGGGGGTGAGACATGGGAGAGGAAGTCGTGTTAAGAGATGATGCCCTGGAGGTTGTGGGGGAAATGGGAAGGAAGCCATGGCATGTGATGAGATAATTAAGGGAATTGGGATAGATAATAGGGATTAGAAACCACGTTTGAATACTCCTGAAAGTACATTGGTGCCGTAGATGATGGACTTGAGATCGTCTGTTGACTTTCTTCCTTCTGGTGTTCGGCTTCTTGTCTCGTTCTTCATTTATGCGTTTTTCGTCAGTCGTCCAAAAACACGGTAATTGGTGTGACGATCTCGTAATATATCCCGTCATTCTTGACAATAGATCATTAATTAGAACAAATCGTCTCGTTCGTCTGATGAAGAACAGTGTAAATATGTTTGTACTGCTGTACCTGTGATTTCAATTTACTTTTACTATCGTTCGTCTGATGAAGAACAGTGTGAATATGTTTGTGCTGCTGTATCTGTGATTTCAATTTACTCATGCTATACTCATGATGGAACAAGGATTTGTCATCGCAAGAAAGTCGACATTCGCCATTTGGTGGTCCTCTAATTAGACTGCATTAACCTCTCCATTGCAACCGACCGAAATGGAACTTCGGGTCATGGAAGCCCATAGGTTGCGGCCTGTAAATGGCGGTGCAGCGAGCGGCTGTGTGAATTCTTATTTTTGCTCCATTCACAGACGGTCGTAACGGACCAGATGTCCCGTACTGTTATTTCTTGGATATAAGGAATGAAAATATGAAAACGGGAAACTACATAGTTTCTGAGGAACTGATTTAGTAAGTAAGGCCAATGACTTTGCTTAATATGTAGCATGGCAAGACACAAAGATACACACGCATACACAAATGAAAAAGCATATGAACACACAATCACATACATATATATACAAACACACTCGTATTAACACAAGCTCAACCCTAATTGCAGGAAAACATATCTATACACACGAAGACGTATATATACACACACGAAAACATACATTCACACACGAAAAATTGAAGAAACCGAAATACATTCGAAACTCGTACACATAGGCTGAAGTTTTAGCTCGCAAGAGGCTCTCATTCGTATACAGTCGTGTGAATAATATATATATTATATACATCTGAACACAAGTTTGCAAGCATAAATACGCAGGAGAGACACAATCGCGTGAAAATATATTTATATACATCTGAACACAATATGTTTGCAAGCATAAATACGCAGGAGAGACACAATCGCGTGAAAATATATTTATATACATCTGAACACAATATGTTTGCAAGCTTGCGTGAGTGTGTGTGTGTGCGTGTGTGTGTGGTGTGTGTGTGTGTGTGTGTGAGTGTCTCTTTCCTGCGTATTTATGCTTGCAAACATGTAGGTGTTCCCTTCGTTCAGTGTCTTGCTATTAAGTCTTCTCAAATATCCTTTGGAAAATGTAAGGCAGAGAAGGACCTTAGATAAACGGTCTTCCTCTCAGTCTGGCACACACTTGGGTCCACCTGGGAGCATTTATCCACTGAATGAGCCGAGAGAGAGAGAGAGAGAGAGAGAGAGAGAGAGAGAGGGAGAGAGGCTCCTCTTTGATCCACAATTCGTTGCCCAGTCCTGTAAGAGCTATCCCTCCCTCCCCCCTTTCCTAAAGGAGGACAAATGACAGAGAAATGCCTTTGCTCCGTGTTGGCCAAGGCAATAGGAAACAGAGTCTTTGATAAATTCCTAATGGTCTGGCAGAACAGGTCCTCTTGTGACGGCATTTTCGTGCTCCTTTGATTAAGCGGGAATAACATTTGCGTTGCCACTGACCTGAGCCAAGCTGGAGGTCTGTCGAAGGCCTGGTGCCAATTATTGGACTGAGATCTGGACGCAAGAGGGAGGATTGGTAGAGGGAGATGGGTCTTAGGATGAACTTTCATTTTTTAGGCACTTCAAGTTGAAAATGCGACGTCATAGAAAAGTGGGTTAATTGTTAAGGAGTGTGTGTGTGTGTGTGTGTGTGTGTGTGTGTGTGTGTTGTATTTCGGATTATTCTAAATCTGAGAATATGATTTGGGAAAACAAAGTTGATGATGTAGGTAGGGAGTTCTTCGAAAGAAGCATGGATAGAACAGTCAGTGGCCATTCAAGAAGTCTAAAGATGAAACTTTTAGAAATGAGGTAAAGTACTTTTGTAATGTAAGAGTTGTGGAGGAATGGAATATATTCCATAAGGACATAATAGCTGCAGCCACTATATGAAGATGGTCCAACAGATGGAGCCCATCATATTTGAAATCCCCTGCCTGTACATGGCAAATAAGTAAATACAGGTGGGTGATTACACGCATAAATGACCTTAAAACACACACGCGCACACAAATATACACACAGCCAAACGCATGCACGAACACAATCATTTCCACACGAATGCTCCCGTACACATAGTCACAAACATAAATAAATCTATTTATACGTACACCAAAGCACACTTATCCCCGAGCTCTCTCTACTTACCACCATATATCACGCGTCTGACATCCTTCATTCCCTTTCTGCAGCAAAAGGCGAATGATATCTGTGGGTGAACGATTTCTCTCCCTGCCTTGTACACGCTCAGATGCCTCGACATTCACCATTCCAGGCTGGAAGGATTCATCCGCTGAGTGAGCGAGAGAGAGAGAATGGCTCCACTTCGACCCACATTTCATTAGCCAGGACAACAGGAGCCATTCACCAGCGGAGCGTAATTGGTTTAAAACTAGTTTACGCTCGGCTGTGGTCGAGGTAGCAGGACAGAGTCTTTGATAAATTCCTGACGGTCTGGCCCGGACTGGCCCTCTGACAACATTTCCTCGTCCTCTAATTAAACGGGATTAACCTTTGTATTGCCAGCGACCAGAAGGAAACTTCAGGCCAATGGAAGGCCTTGGGGATTCGTCGATCTTTGGACCAGAAGGTGGCTGTACAACAACCAGCAAACAAAGACCGAGCTCTCGAGTTGGCCCTGTTATTGGATGGTCTTAACGAATGATCCGTCTCTTATTACACTGTTGTTCCCGGAACTTACGTAGAGTATGTATACGGATGAATGGATTTAGGACTACCAGGTCTATTGAAATGTGAAAATTACCTGTATCGACCCACATTGAGGAATTCGTGATGAAAGACGAAGACACGATTTAACTTGGACAACCATACAGAGAAAAGACGCACACATACACACGCTCAAATAGAACACGTATACCCTTGAACACAAATACGTACCCATAAATAGTCTGGGATTTTATCAGAATCCTATCTAAGGACGTCTGTAACTCGACCTTTCCTACTCTCTTTTTTGACATGATTAATCTAGAACTTTTCGACATGATTTTCTTTCCTCTGACCACACGTAGAAGGATTCCACTTGTATCCCTTCTTTTGCCATCAACTCCTACAGAACGTTGACGTTTTAAATTCTTTGTTTTCTGTTATAAGGTCTTCGAGTTCTCTCTTTAATACTGGATGAACAGGGCTTCTGGAACGGATGGTAACCTGACTAGCCTCCTCTTGCCTTGCAAGAGCCTACCTCCAAGCTGGCTCCGATCCTTGCTGGCTTATTCTGTATCTAATAATCCAAGCTTTTCTCCTCGAAGGCATTTTTGGTACCATCCATCCCTAAGCAAGGAGACTAGACTGACACTCCCGCCCAGTTATTACCTATTCTTTATATATCCCTTTCCATCCACTGTGGTGTTGCTTTTCTCTCCTTATTCTGAAGTATTGATGCAGCCATTACTCCCGTGAGCTGTTTGCTTGTCACAGCCACTATAACCTGGACTGGCGGAAGGTGTCTGGGTGCTGTTTCCTATAGCTTAGAGGGGTGACCAGCCCCACGAGGATTGACCGTTGTGGTCGTTCCTCCTATCCTCGCACAGCAAAGCCTTGGGAAACTCTTCCTGTCCTTTGCCTTTTGCTCGATCTATAATCTTCCTTCTTTAAGAGTTTGGTCTACAGGCACCCATAGGCGCTCGTATTGATTCTCTCCGCATTTGTCTCGTACTTGTCAGTCTATAGTTAGTCTTAGATTGTCATGACTGGGGCTTGTTTTTGTCCATGTCATATTGCCTACCTTATGTAAGAAATATGATTGCTAAAACGCACGTTCAAAAGCACAGACAGATAGGACCACAATCGCATATATTCCAGAGGATGCAAAGAAACACAAACATATCAGGATATAAATAAACAGAGCTACACACACTTATGATATAAATACTTATTCACGTTTGTGCTTCTGATGCACACACACACACACACACACACACACGCATGCATACAAACACTGACAATTACGTGCTTGCCCTGTTCAGTGCCCATGTCTGAAGTCTCCTTCATTCCATTTTCGCAATACACGCCAAAGGAGAACTTTGGCCAAACGGCCTCACCGCCCTGTCTGGCACACACTCGGTCTCTGACAATTACGAGACCAGCCCTGGGTGGATTTATCCACAGCGTGTGTGTGAGCGAGTGAGAGTGGCTCCACTTTGAGCCATCGTTCCTTGCACATATCAAGGGCGTTATCCCACTCTACCATTATAAACGGTTTAGAACCACCTTGCCCACAGTGGTGGCAGAAGCAGTTGGACACGGGAGTCTTCACTAAGTTCCCTCCTGGTCTGAGCAGAGCAGCTCCCTCTCACTGACGGCGAGTCATCCTTCTGATTAAAAGGGGATGAACCTTTGTATCGCCACTTACCTGAAGCGAGCTTTGGGTCAGTTGGAAATCCCGGGGCTTCTCTCCGCTCTCTGGACTTTAGAACTGGTGATACAACGAGGGCTGGTGCAGTGGTGTTGGCTTGCACTTTCCCTTATTGTGAAGCATATCTCGCCTAGATTAAGTGGCTATCACGGTCTGGCCAGATTTATGAAGTGGTTGCAATTGTTATTAGTGAATTGGCATATCTCCATCAGACCCATTTGATCGGAGATTTATATCAATAAACGTAGGATAAGAAAGGCTATTGAAACCTGTCCATCAGAGATATTTGATCATAGATTCGTATCAGTGAACGTCAAATAAGGAAAGGCTATTGAGACGCATCCTATCGAGTGTCCAACACAATCAAGTACACTAGATCTGGCAGCTGTTTACTGACTGGTGACATTTGCTTCAGGCATATCGGCATATCTTCATCAGAGCCATTTGTTCTGTGTCCTATTCATAAATGTAAGATAAAAAATTCTGTTTAAACACATCATGTATGCTAGAGTTGATATCAAGGCCTGCAAGTGCCATAAGTCTAGCAAAATATAATCCACATTCTCAAAACCATTGAAGATAAAGTGTAACGTGAATGGGCTACACTAACTCGTTAACTACTATTAAATCGTCGTATGACTTGAAGACGAAGATAAACCGCGATAAAACGTTAAGAGGATGCATATATATTGTGGCATTTGTTTTGAAGACATTACGTGCGATGTGGTCCCAAACTTCTGAAAGCTTAATAACTTTATGAATTTATGCATGAAATGAGTTTCCATGGTGTATTGTGAAGGGAGAATTTTAACTTGTGAGGAGTAAATGGGCTTTTAGATTTATGGATGAAGTTGGGTCTTACGCTATGTTATATTTTAGCGGGAAATTTTTATCACAGGAATAAGGTACTTCAATATTCATAGTCTTTGCTACATAGCTCCCGGGCCAAATGACAATGATGTTATATAAGAGAATATATATATGATATTATAAGAGTATATTATGTGATATTATATAGTATTGTGGTTTGAAAGCCTTTGCTTCATCGCTGTCGGACTACATATAAAATAATGTAAAATTGTGATCCCATAGCTATATAGCGAAGACTAATGCTCGAATGTGATAGGTGGAATTATAGAAAATGAGTTTAGGTTTCAGCCTGTATTTCATTTTTGGAGAAGTTTTGTCTTTGGAATAAAGTACAACGGTACTTCAATATTCATCTTCTATAATTGTGGTCCGTGAGTTGCTATAGCTGACATTATGACTCGAGTGTAGTCAGCTATCAAGCTATGATTCTAATTTGGAAGTATTCGTCACAGGGCTAAGGTGCTTCGATACTCGTCTTTTATAACTGCATCTGATGAACTAGGTTGAGGAGAACGTTGCTGGTGCGCAGTAGCCGAAAAAACTCTATATAATAGTCCGTGCCTTTATTAGTTACAAATTGTTCGTGCACCTTTTAGATACGAGTATGGTGAAAAGTCTTGAATATTTCAGTTGTTATAATCGCGTTGTGATACTCATTTTGCTGACATGCTTCGGTGCCTAACTTGCTCTCGGTAAACACATTGGCAAAGTGTCTTACAGACGACTGTGGGGAAATATAGACGAGTCTCGCCATTTGATGGAGAACTGTAAGAAAAACACTCTAAAATCCTTTAATTGGGGATTCAAGTCTTAAAGGATTAAGAGAGATGGTATTCAGGATCATCGTCTCATCTTAAACGTAAACCGTAATATTATTGTTATTTGTTTTACCAAGCAAAATTCATGAAAACAAAATAGGGATGATTGTGTAGTTTCTATCGCTGTGAGAGAAAGGCCACAGTGGGAGGGAAACTTTGTCCTAGTTTGTGGTGCAATGAAAGAGGTCAGAGAGAGAAAGTTTGTTTTGATCTGTCGCGCACACAGAGAGAGAGAGAGAGAGAGAGAGAGAGAGAGAGAGAGAGAGAGAGAGAGAGAGAGAGAGACGCTCAAGCAAGGGAAGTATGTCTGGTCTTCGGGCGGAGCGAGGGATCCCTAAAATGGGATGGTTTCTACCGACCTTTAGCGATGGAGTGAGAGATAGACGCATCAGGAATGTCTTTTGTTTTCGTCCTTTGGTTCGTTGAGGTGAACCACAGTGGGAAATCTGTTTTAGTCTGTTGTGGAGGAACAGTGAACAAAGTTTCGACGGGTGGTCTGGTCAGTGATGCTGGGAGGGGAGGCGCACTGAAGAAGTTTGGCTGAGATTGTCTTCACTGAAGGGAGGGAGGATAGTGGTTGCGATTGTGTGTATTGAAGAGACGGAGGACAGTGTTAAGAAAATCTTCCCATGTTCTAACGTGCCATGCAGAATGCTGGAAGGTGTCTTGTTATATGACAAGATGAAACACGATAGCGGGGCACGGCAAAAAAAGGAATTTGACCTTTTTTTTTGTCTGCAATGGAAGCGGAGCAAAGCTTGAAGGCTATCAATGCCTAGAATGTTAGACGTAATGAATTCTTTATTCTGCTTTCCGCTAACGAAGATGGGGCATAAGACACACTATGTGAAACTGGGATTAAGAGATTGGTTACAGAACACCAACAGCATCTGCTGGGATGACTAAATAAGCTTGAGGATACTAAGAAGTGCTGGCGATACTAGGTAGGCGATAAGACACCAGGAGCTGTTTGGGACAATGAAGGTGAGCGTTTGGAACACAAGAGTACAGTATGGAATACCTGGAGCAGCTGAGTCTACAAGATGGGTAAAGGTTATCATCATGAACAGCTTAGACAACAGGATAGATCCAGTGACAACGGAAGCAGCGGGGACAGCAGGATAGGCTTTCAAAACCTGAATCATCCAAGCCTACGTACAGGATAGGCTTCAAGGTTCCAAGGGTAAGCTGGAACTGATGGTTGATTGGCCCCAGAACGCTACGAGGAGTTGACTGTGAGTGCTGCTAGTGGCCCTGCACTGTGGCATCTTGAGCACTAAGATTAATAGGGGACATAGGTTGACCCCCTGGATATCCCAAGCATATGCGGCTGAAGGAGGAACACCACGAGTAGATGGGTCTATCGGATATATATATTTACATATACAAGAACTCCATAAGCAGCTTTAGATGCAGAACGGGCACCACAACACCATGGGAAGTTGAGACTTAAGACTGGGCCTCGAGGAGAACCTCCTCAAGCAACTGGAACCACAGGATGACTCCAAGAATCCCCGCCAGCAGTTATGACGAAGGGGATGAGCCACTTAACACCTTGAACCCACTGGTGCTTCGTGGACAGGAACCCATGTAACGCTAAGGCTTCGTAATGGGCCTTTAAGACTGCAGCGAGAGCGACCTGATCCCCAACTTAATAGTGCCATTATGCGTGGCAACGAAAGATAACAGTAAGCTTACCCAGCTTTTGTTTGTGAAGGTCGATTATCGTGTTAGTCTCTCAAACAACAGTCTTCACAAACCTTCTTTCACAGCCTTGAATAACGAATGAGTCTCTTACGACAGCGTTGAGGAATTTGTTCGTAGAGTGTATGAAGGCAGAATGAAAAGTATCATAGTAGAAGTACGAAAGTTGTACGTTGCTGCTGTTTCAAGTCGTCCACTCTCCAGTTCCTTTGTCTATAAAGGAAGTAGATTCATTCTTGTCTCATGTCAGAAACAACGACAGTTTAGATATGTTTTGCTGTAAATTAGTACAGATAATTTGTAACTATTCTCCATATATATGTGTTGCGGGGTGTTGACGAGAATGGATGAAGGCAACAAGAATGAATATGTACTTGTGTATATATGTGTATGTATATGTATGTGTACGTTGAAATGAATAGGTATGTATACGTGCGTGTGTGGGCGTTTATGTATATACATGAGTATGTAGGTGGGTTGGGCCATTCTTTCGTCTGTTTCCTTGCGCTACCTCGCTGACGCGGGAGACGGCGATTAAGTATAATAGAAATAATAAGATGTATCTTAATGTTGTCGGACTCCACCTGCATGAGGTTGCGCCGCCAGTGAAAAGTCAACTTTGGCGAGGCTGTATCATTGGGAGTACAATCTCGTCAAAGAATATCAAGCTCCAAAGGAGTCTACATCATTTCCCTTCTAATGGAAGTGGTACAGCCTTAGGCTGTAGGAACATCTGGAAAGACGTCTTGCTTAACATTCGGATTCTTTAAAAGGGATTCTAGGGAGAATATATATATATATATATATATATATATATATATATATATATATATATATATATATATATATATATATATATATACATATTTATATATATATATATTCATATATATATTATATATTTCTACATAAGGCAGTAATCTTCGGTGTACTTATTTTACCGTCTAATCTTACAGCCGGACTCGCTGTGTGTGTGTGTGTGTGTGCGTGCTTACATACATAGGAGTAAAGACATGGTGCATATGCACAAGCTTAAGAGACGGGGCAACACATGTGTATTACCCTCTCCACTTTCGACACGTATAATAATCACACTTGGTTATCATACTTTTCAATCGCGTGAAAAGTTGTCAAAGAGAAATTGGTGCAATGCCTTACTTCACAGTATCTCTTCCTTGAGCTTACGAAGAAGACGTTTGGGTAAAGTGCAAATTAGTGAAGG
This sequence comes from Panulirus ornatus, assembly GCF_036320965.1. Lineage (NCBI taxonomy): Eukaryota > Metazoa > Arthropoda > Malacostraca > Decapoda > Palinuridae > Panulirus > Panulirus ornatus. Next base: position 38,376,666 of record NC_092239.1, on the reverse strand, counting down.
TGAAGACGAGATGCAAAGTATGAATTACTTTGCAGAAATCAAGATATGTATTCTTCCCATGATGATAAAGTGCATATATAAGGATACCATTGTTTTGATATGATCCTTGGTTCATATCATAAAGCTAGTTTCTTTGTTATATGGAGAGTAAAGACAGTCTTATATTCTGCCCTTCCTTTTTCAATTCCATGCGAAATGGATTTTTGTACGGACCAACAAAATATTGTTCTTCGTTATGGATTTATGTCTCTATTCCCTTCCAGTCATTCTACTGTCCTATCATCCTTTACAGCTCGCTCTACAGTCAATGCTTCCATTCCTTACAGAGGTTTGAGATTGGACTTGATCCGCACAAATGCACCGTTAACACAGCGTTTTCTTTTTAATACGACGATCCACAAATTCATTCCCCGAATACACTTTGCGAACTAACTTTAGCAAAATGTTTTGAGGTAACGTGTGGTGAACTGGTCAGAAGTAAAATCCATCAGAGCACACATGGGGGAAATCTCTTAACATCGCAAGAAAAAAGAAAAAAAAAAAAATTGCTTCCGTCGTTTTCTTTTTCAATTTTTCACGAATGCTCTTTCAGGATCATATTTTGTCATATGAGTCTTTTCAGAGCTAAAGATAAAATCAGGAATGCCTCATAGTGGCCGTCTTGTTTTGTTATATAATGATACACGAGTCGTTCTCTTAATTAATAGCGAGTTTATGTTTATAATTGCAACCAACGTTTCCCGGAAATGACAGTTGCGTAAATGGGAACAAAAACAGTATTGCGTTTGAAAGTAAAAATGAAAAAAGGAAGGTTAAGTAATTTTTAAGAATATGAATTTTATTGTCATCCATTGTGTAGAGGTGGTTAGCGGCGCTGGACGCCAGACGGGTTTATATAAATCTATTGTGTGTGTGTGTGTGTGTGTGTGTGTGTGTGTGTGTGTGTGTGTGTGTTCAGGACGATATGTACAATAAAGACATCCTTATCACTGATGTAGTTACAGAATGCAGATATGATTTGCAGTAGTTCTTGAGTACAAACTCCGTTTGCCCTAGCTTTCAAGGGGTGTCAAGTGGTATTCGAAAATGTACTTTTATTACTATCAAAAATTCATGTGCTACTTTTGAAGACGGTATATCAGTTTGCAGTTGTAGAGGGTTATTACATGTTGTTAGTGCATGTGGTCTGTCATTGTCGTCTACATATATCATAAAAGAATTGGTCCTAACACTGACCACTTGTAAGATGTTACATTTGTTAAATCTTATTACTCATATGTTTTACCTTTTAATCTGTGCTCTCTGTTTAGGGCCATTGAACAAGTTTTCTCTCAGTAGTACAACACCATTTATACCTTGTGACTGACGTTCATAATAATCTGTCCTGATATACTTTATCAACTGCTTTCTGAAAATGTAAATGAAGTTCATTTAAGGACTGTTGCATCCTTGTATGGCGTGCACTTCATACACCTAAGGTAGTCTAGTCTAAATCTTCGTAGCTTATCAACTCTCGTAATCAGATTTCGAACCTGATCCTTTTTTCCTACGCCGTAGTATTGCTTTCTTTCTCCCATTCCTTTACATATTACTGTGATCTTTGCTCCTGAAAGGTGGCTGCTTGCGTGCCTTCACTGGTAGGCAGAACGAGCTATACGGGCAAGCCACTGTGTCGCATTCGGCCGTGATGCATACCCAAGAGTGAGCTATTGTGGTGTCTTGTTTCGTGCTTTACACCTACGCTCATGGAACTCTTTACCCCTCTTATTTTCTTCCGCACAACTACAACTTGATCATTTCCAAAAGACACCTTTACCATTCTCTCAAAGACTCTTATTCCTCCTCTTTATTTCTTTCGCCATCTCTTTTTTGCGTCTCTTTGGAGGACTGGTCTCGATGAGGACTTTTCTTCGTCCGCAACTGAAGCCTTTGACAGAAGCGAAAGAAAACTTTCAAGCGCGTTTAACGCGTAGTCTCAAACATTGTCCTTGCGTTACGTCCCAGATGACCTCTGGCTATATGCCGTGTGTATTGAGGGCATGTGTACAAAGGCTGTCAGGGGCTCGCTTGTCTAGCCCGGCTCCAGTGTTGGCTGTGAGCACTGGGAAGGTCAACATGAGCGTTCTGTTGGGTCTGGCTGTGCTGGGGATGATAAAGCATAGCCTCCATCTACTGCTAATCGTGCGGCTGAAAGGGATTAAATATACAGGAATTAAAGTGAATGTGTGTGTGTGTGTGTGTGTGTGTGTGTGTCTATGCGAGTAAATTCCTCTTTGTACCGTAAGGGGAGGGAGTTCTACACTCGTGGGTCCCCATTTCTTGAACTGATTTTAGTTTCTAAAATTTGTGTGTGCTTTCCATGTTCGCTTTATTCAGTTGATTCCATTCATCTCATGTTCTTACATTCTTTAAATTTTTCATTAACATGTTCCTTATTTAATTTCCGTCTTTTATAAGCATTTGCTTCTTTGAGGCCTCTGAGAATTTACATCTGTATTTTGTTTTCCAGTCTTATAGTCAAGATTCCCTCTCCTCCTGTTCCATTGCATTATGATCATCTTTTTCTGTTGAGGTTAGGTAAACCTTCAGGATAACGGAACTTCTTGAATGCTTTGACGATACATCTTTTCTCTTACTCCAAATACTTATTATTGTATTTCTCAGCTCTGTGGTGAGACTCAAGTTGGTAAACGTAGGCATGGGTCAAAAAAGTTGTTGAAAGAAGATAGTGTGAAGAAATCAATCAACAAGGAGTGTATGTGAAGGTCTATTAGTATGTTTTGGGCTTGTAGAAGTTGGTAGATGAAAGTTTGAAGATACGTCACTGGTCTTTTGTGGGTACACACGGGAGATAACGGAGGAAATGAATTGATGTAGTGAGAGAATAGATATTACAGTTGAAGATACTGTGGGGGAATGATTGGAGATCAAATGTACTAGAAGTATTTTATTTTTTCTTCTTTTCTATAGAGGTAGTTTGAATAAGATGTTGGGCTCACTTACCTAATCAGCCTATGTAAAATGGAAAAGTAAGAACTTAAATGATTGTGAAAGTCCATATTTCACTTTAACACATGGGGCATAGGTCAAGTATATACATATGTGTGTGTGTGTGTGTGTGTGTGTGTGTGTGAGTGTGGCTTTAAAGGATGTACATCTACGTATATTTGACTCGCCTCATGAAACTGGATATGACGTTAATGCTGGTAAATAGATAGCTATATTTACACACACAAAAAAAATAAAAAGGTATCATTTAATAAAATTTGCAGAAAACTAAGAAATGGGTATGATACCATAAGAAGGGGACCACTGAGAAGATTACCAAGGCCTGATCTCAAAGGATGAAATATAGGAAGGAAGAGCAAAAAGAGGGAAAGAATAGCCTGACGAGGAAGAGGCAGAATAACAAATTGCGTGGGAGACGAGAGAGAGAGAGAGAGAGAGAGAGAGAGAGAGAGAGAGAGAGAGAGAGAGAGAGAAGGATGAACGTCTCCCGGAATGTGACGGGCGAATGACGGATCAGGAGGAAGGGAGGCAAAACGCCACCAGATAAAGTTGTTGGTGAAGTGTATGGTGGAGCGGCCCGAGCAAAAAGTCGAGGTGGAGGAGGAGCAGAGTGAGGGATGGATCTGTTGGCGAGGGAGGGAGGGAGTGTAAAGAAGAAGAGAATGATCAGTCTGGGAAGTGTTGGACAAAGGGTGGAGAGAAGGGAGGATAGCGGATCGTGAGGGAAGGAAAGGGAAGAGGAGGAGAGTATAAAAAAAAGGTAAGGAACGTGTTGGGGGAGAAAGTAGGGAAAACCATGAAGGGAAGAGATGAGAGAGGAAAGACGGAAAGGAGAGGTCGTAAATCGACAGACTACTTTTGATTCCTTTTTTTTGGGGGGGGGGGGGGCCGTTGATTAAGAAGACGAATCTCCTATTATGTATTCCCTGGTAGTGTTCGACTTGTAATTCATGAAGTACAGGTAAGAAGCATTGTAACAGTCTACCATAGCGAGTCTCGCTGTACCGACGACAGAAATGCCTACCAGGATGATCTGTATCCTCGCGAATTTCACCACAGCCAGCCTCGTAGTATATTATCATCCCCTCTGTGAAGCCATGGTATGATATGTTTACCATTATTAGCCATGGAAAATGGTTGCAACGCTCCACTTGCTACCCTCAGACATGACATGCGATACAGAACTACCTTCATCTCTGAATGGTACAGTCTTCGGCTATAGCACAACCACCACCCTCACCATCGTCACCCATTTCTCCATCACCATTTGTGACATAGAGCACATGAAATACTTAGCGGAGTGGCATTCAATTATAAGAAAGGGAGAGAGATATGATTAGAGAAAGATTGACTGGTCTTTTGGATTCTTCATGTCATCTGGTTGCGACTCTTTGGTTGCGACTCTTCATCTATAGTTGCGACTCATCTATAGCGCTGGGGAAGTGCTTTCGCTCAGCTCAAAAAGGTGTGGTGAAAATCACATCGCATTGTGCCACATGTCACGCAATATGGGCATTCTGCATAACAGATTTGGAGGGGGGAAAAAGCAGTTTCATGTTTTTCAGTGAATCAGGAGCGATAATAATCATTTGGTAGTTCAATATCGGGAAACAATTACGGTTGTCATATAAAACAGTATCTCGTTTATATAGAATATATCGCGTGATTTGAGGTTAAATAATGTTAATTTTTTTTTTTCACAAAGTTTAGATTCAATCCAGGTTTTCCCAGTTCCATGGGACAACATACATCGAAATAGTTTTAGTAGAGAACAGTAGTTTTAATAGGATTTTACAGATAACAGGACTAGAGGATTAAGGGCGCCTGTGTGGTAAGAGTTACAACAGTAACTGTCAAAAAGACAATCCATTTTGTACTATGGTCGAGTCAGTTCCACGAAAAGAGTATCTGGTGCAACCACGAGAGAAGAAATCTTCTTCTACATACCTCAGACTCGTATATTGTGGGACGACGAGTCTCCGAACAACCACTAGACTTGCTAACCAATTGGTATATACAATGCGTTCGCTTGTAATTCCTCATAGGCCTCTTCCATGGATTGTGTGAGAAGTTATCATAAAATAAGATCAAACTTTAAAGTTTTTCCTGAAGGAGAGAAAAGAATGGTAGCTCGAAGACCTTATATGATACTCTCTCTTTCTCCCATCATTGCTCAGCCAGTTGTAATAATTTCTCACGATACATTTGTAAAGTCTTGATAGAGATTTTGATCCCATTAAACGGATGTTACAGTTCGTTTCCAGTAATTCTTTTTCCAATCTTAAGTATTAAGAACAAATGCTTGTTACTTTCTTTTTCTCATTTGGGGCGTATGTTGGGCTAGCTTCTCACTACTCTTGCTTGTATGGACGGGAAATTTTGTGTTGCAGGAGCCTTATTGTGCCATGAGTAGGAATACCGCTGAAATGGATAGATGGGAGCAGGATTCTTGTCTAGGGTCTTCGCGTATCGTTCACTTGGGCGCCGTACTTCGATCTCAATCAGCTCGTCTCCCGAGCCGTTCGCCTCCTCTCCAGCTCCCGAAGGAGAAGCTGACGCTTCCACTCGCACATGATTTGTTGATGTGTTGCTAGAGAGACCAAGTATTGTGAGGTCTCCAGCTAATACCCTCTCAGAAGAGAATGTCTTTTCACCCTTAGAAATTACTCTTTTTCTGGTAGTCTGCTTCGAGGAAAATGCTCTGTAGTGCAAGTTACAGACGATCCCTCCTGCTTTCTGAAGTCGGGTCTGTTCGTATAGGTCGGTTTCATATAGAATTAGGGACTCCAAGCACCCTTGCTCCGTATCTATATAGATCTAGGAACCCCCTTGCCTAAATGTATCATAGACATAAGCATCCATGACACAGAGTGATATATCACGTGCTGAAATTTACCATAGCTATACGGGTTCAGTATAGAGCGTATTTGTTGAGAAATGAATTAATCATTGCAGCTACGATAGTTACTTCGATCTTGGAAACATTTACGTAAGCAGATAGACCAATAGAACTCCAGTCTCCGACGGAGACATCCTTCTCTGTACCGTCGAGACACTTAGAGGATCTCTGTTGGCGAAGCAGCGCTGTTCCCATGGAAACCCACCACAAAAGTTGCACAAGGATGACCACCGAACCCGCGTTGGAGGATCTTATAAGGGTATGAATAGTCCACGTGTATTGGGAGGGTTCAGAGGGTTAAAAGAGGACGAGTGTGTTGGAAGGGCGGCCTTGATGATTGGGACCTCGTTTTGCCCCTAATGGTTTGGACCAAATCGTTTATGAGGGAAAGAGAAAGGGCTTAGACTCCACTAAGATCAACTCGAATAAAGCCTAAACCAATGTTTGTGGTGGACGCTCCTAGTCCCCTTGTGGTGGACGCTACTAATCCCTTTGTGGTGGACACTGCCAGTCCCCTTTGTGGTGTACACTGTACACTGCTAATCCCCTGCATAGAGAATTTCATTGCGTGAATGTGGAAAGGGGAACGCTTTTTAGTTAATTACACAGTAGGGGAAATTCCACCCTTATAGCTGCGAACGCTGGGTAAGAAGGTAGTTGGGAATTTTCTAACCTAGTTTTCCCAGTAACATCTCGTCTGAGATCGAACATCTTCGAAAAATGGAGTAAATTCGCTTTTGTTCATGAATGTCCAAATCAGGCTTACAATAATGGGGCTTGAAATCTGGCTTGTAGGCTTTGTATGAATTTAAGACTCGCTAAACCCGTAAGTAAGACAACATTCCAGCCTCCTCCTCTGTCAAACTGCATACGATAGATTGTTCTTGCTCCTCATTTACCTATCAGAACCATAATAGCTTTAAGTAAGGTTCTTGAAATCTCATTTGAAGCAATGCATCTCTCTCGTTTATAACAAGTCGTGAGATTATCAATTATCTAAAGTATTATCTTTCCTCATAAAAGCTTGTGGGGAAAATAGCTGATATTGTAGGGAAAAAGTATATAAATGAATAATCAGATACAGAAAAGGGTCGTGGGGAACTGGCGTGGTGGTATTTACTTCTAACATAGAAAATATTAGCGAGTGTTAGGTGCGCCTTTTATGTGGCTTGACAAACACATGAAAACTAGTTTACAGAACGCAGAGGTATTAAGAAAACAGATGTCTTTGGCAACAATTGCCAGCACGGGAAGAACAGCACATCGAAAACATCACTTGGATGAAACCACGGGAGACTGAGGCCAATAACATCACTGTGGCAACATCACTCTGTCGACGAGAGGGAAAAATACTGCGCGACAAATCTAGGTCACGAGAACCCAAAACAAGCCATTATGCCTTGGCCTCCGTCTCTCGCCTTCTGCCTCCCGGTGCTCTGTTCCCTCTCTCGTCTCTTGCCTTCTTTCCCGTCAGTCCCTGAGGTATGAGGAACATTCTACTTTGACCTTCCCCAACCTAAGAAGCTCAATTCCTCATTCCTTTCCCTCTTCCCACATCTTTTCCTACCCTACTTTGCCTTAGAATATCCCTTCCAGTTTGTTTTCCCTTCTGAGAGTTTGGCTTTGCTACGCTTCTGTTTTATTCCGTCTATTCTGCAGTTCCTCTCTCCCATGAGGATATTTCGTCATAGACCATTATTAGCTCTTCTGATACTTGTCTTTCTCATAGATTTCTATATGTATTGGATCTACAACAGATCTGAAGAAGGAAAAAGAAATGAGTGTGCCGAACGAATGCTATTGAAGGAGAATCTATTTCTGGTAATTCTTTCACTTCAAAACGGTTCTGAATGCGTAACTTACTCTTCTCATTTGTTTTGAATGTGTGACGAAATAATCTCACGTCCACAGACGCTTATAGAACTAGGGCAACACAGATGGTGACCGAGTGATTCCTCTTTTGCTGAAGTTTTTCGTCATTGATTTTCAATCCATTTTACTTAGGACGTTGCCTCGTCTGCCGTGAAATGACTCATTATGGATGTTGTTGTGGTTTAAGTCTAGTGTCATCGATTTAGACTCTTTCCCAGTTTGCTTTGCAGTGCTTCGTTCTAAGTTCCAGAGTATATATTCAGAGAACAAGATCCATCGTAGATCCTTTGTAAAAGCATGAAGAGTGGACAACAAACCTATTTAATGCGTGTGTATTATGTGCGTAGTATAATCAGAGTCCTTGAGGGATTGGCTTATTTGTGGTATCTTTCTCTACGGCAAATGTCACCTTCATTTACGTGTAAGTTAGGTATGCGCCAGCGATGAGAACGCTTTCAAAATAAGTCTCGTGAGGCAAACTTGTGACTGTTCTTCAGATCTGCAGGGCAACCAAGAGAGGCGCATCATCTTTTGGTAGTTTGATCAACAGCTCAGACAGTGTAGTTTTTCTCCTTAGGTTCGTGTCATTAGTGCCTCAGTCATAGCTCGGCAGACATGGACCTCGGAGAGAGAGAGAGAGAGGGAATTTGTGTGTGCGTCACTTACGGAAAAATCTGACGAGGAACATAGCCTAACCCTCGCCGATGACCTCACCGTCGCTAAGAGCACCCACTTTTAACAGAAGGTTCTCCACCTCGTAACCCACACGCTACTGACTTCCATCCATAAACCTCGCGGGTCGAGGAATGGAAGAGGGGGAAAAAAAAAATTCTAGGGAATAAGGCCTATCTCCATTTACATAGGCAAATGGACCGTATCTAGATATTGTTAATGTGTCGAAAAGTATCAGGCTCCTCGCCAGTCTCGGATTAATATGGGTGGATTTAGTGAGGCTTCATTTTACTCTTCTTGTTTGTCTGTGTCCCATTAGTCCTCCCATCATAGCCGGGGGCGATGGTAACGAGCCTGGCGTAGCAACAGCAGTATCTGTAATGAAGTAAGTCTACGGCTTCATCCGAGACGGTCAGACGCTAAAGTTAAAAATCAACTGAACGTGGCTGGAGTCTTTGTCGACGCGGAAGTAGCTGAAGAAAGGAGTGTTCTGAGGGGTATAGGATGGGATAGACTGTTTGTAGGGAGGAAAATGGCAGAGGGAAAAAAAGGGGATCGAGGGGAAAGAAAGGGAAGGAACAGGGGAAATTACTGGGAAAGAGAATCCTAAAGCGAAGATATACGATCAAGGGAAGACATTGTCCTACTGCAACCTGTCTGTTGGGCAGCTTGTCTGTTCAGCAGGGATGATCCACAGTTATAAATGTAAGTCAAGTGTTTTGTGTTGTTCCATGTGTACTTAGACTTAATGGCTACTCTCACTGAAGGGAATGGGGTTACGAAATGAATCGGTGAAGCAGAGACTCTCGAGATCGCTGTGTTGATATGTTGCTAGATGTGATGGACTTGGTCTGTTGATTCGTAAAAGATTCCTAAGTCTCGTACACACTTGAGAGAAATGATTGCACTGGAGACTCAGAAACACAGAAAAAAAGAGAAAAGACTTCGAAAGTTAAGACAGAGTTAACAAGCCTAATTGTTTCTTGATCTTTTGTTGATCTCGCTACTCTATGACCTCGTACACTGTGATATTTGATCATCTTAAACTGCATAATCACGGAGATATGCGCTTTGTTGCCACTGATCGCGGATGCAACAGGTAAGGACGAACCCAAGTTGAAGATAATAAGATGTAAATGAGAGCTGATTAGCGTAAACTTATTCATCATTATGCAAGTTTCACGAACTTTGCATGGCTAAGTTAGCACCCGATCAGAGTGAAATCAGAGTATGCATGCATCTTCCGCGCCTTGCTGTCTGTTGGGAAAGTCTGGGAGGAGGGAAGCAATTAGCACTTTCCCCTCTCCCCTCCTCGCTTATAGCTGCACAACTTAGGGGGAAAAATTGGGATCGAAATTAAGGAGTATGGTACTGGAAACACAAGCTTTCGTATCTAATCTAAAAGTTCTCGTGGGTTGAGAGAGAATTTCTTTTTTTTTTTTGTATGAAAACACAATATCTGTGCGAGTAATCATATCGAGATGTGGCAGTGAAATAGAAGTTACTGTATCTATTACACATATTACCATAGGCTTACCAGAGCAAGTGCTGATAGCCTGTTACAGCCACGAACTGTGAAAAGTAATTGGTTGTGATGTGTGGCGGAAGGTCGCAGAATACAGCATAGAGCGAGGCTGTTGAAAGCAGCAGTTGAGACAAATACCCTTAGACTCCAAACAGATTCCTCGACTAGATGTTTATTGATGGTAAGGAATGGATGGAGTGTCTCGCGTCCGAAAGACAGAGGAAATCCAGCAGAAAATCCCTGAGGAGAGATATGATGGTGCCTCGCGTAACATCAACTTATTTACGTCGAACAGACTATGTTTATCGAGTCAAGTGCATGGACGAATGAACCATATTATTTACCCTCCCACTTGAAATATAAGTTCCAAAATTAAGGAAAACGTAGATCACATGAACAAGTATCTATCTTTAATTTGAAACACATTATGATTAGCGTGGCATCAAGTTTCGAGATCTGATGATAAAAACACCCGATGTTGCGGTTAAGGTGTTGGGATATTGGCCAACTGTGATTTCCAATATGTGTTGAGGAGGAGTGACGGGGTTGTGTCTTAGCCAAACTACTCAATTATGCTTTCTTTACCTATCCCTGCGTCATGATTTAAGTTCAGCCTCTTCTACGAACGCGCGAACTAAAACTGAAGCTGAAGTCTACGGTAACTATTCAGATGAAGCCATTTTGCCTAAGTTTGTGCACTCACAGTTCTCATCATAATCCCGTAAGCCTAACACAGTTAACCCCAGTCTCCCCTTCCCTACATATCCAACGGGAAAGTGGATTACGTCCGCATCCTTGGCATTAGCTGCTGTTAAGTGCAAATGTGTTGGAAGGAGGCAGTGCCTAACCCCTCTAGCCAGCTACACCCTTCCCTCTGGTGCTGCGGTTTGAGTAAATATACACAGCAGGGGAGAGAGAGAGAGAGAGAGAGAGAGAGAGAGAGAGAGAGAGAGAGAGAGAGAGAGAGAGAGAGAGAGAGGAGGTATTCGGTCGCTAAAGAACTGAAAGAAAACCAAAGTGGATGAAAGAAGGGAAGGAACGATTGGAATGTAAAAGGAAGAGAGAGAGAAAAAAAAAAGGGAGTGAAGGCAGGAGAACAAATTGGGATAGACTCTCTTAACGTTCTCCCTTGGTACGTCTCTCGTTCATTTTGCTGCTCGTTGGACTGTAAAGGCAAGCGTTGTAATTATTAATCACCTGGTAAGGCAAAGATGGATCTTTAAGCCGTGCGTAAAAGAACGAGCGACTCTTGTAACTTAAAACGATGGAAACATCTGGCAAGAATCTGAATCTCCGGAGCTGAAAGACCCAATCAGCATCAATTGATCAGAAGCTGTTGCTCAGTATGTGGTCGAAATGATTTGATATGTGGTGGCAGGTTGTCTAAACGCCCTTTTTTTTGGTACTTCCCCATGATCATCTCTCCAGGTTCCCATCACGCCCGAGGTGCGGTTGCGTATGAAACTAGAGCCACCAACAACGACTTGTGTAAGATAACCACGTCCGTATCATACAAGAGTGAACCCGAGTAATTGAAAGAGTATGGTTGAAATGAGGCTAACTCGTGGGGGATTATGTGTTCGTAAAAGAATCCCAGATGCCTCACAGAGGTAACTTGGCTCTACAGATCCCAAAGGCTACTAAGTTTATTCGACTCGTCGACATCACAGAAAGTATAAGAGGAAAGGCACAGTTTACCCTGACTGTATTCAATTACGGGCGTCCTTGTTATGCAGTCGACTAAGTGAACATGAAAGCGAAAGACTATAATCACCCCATCACCTAAGAGGATTACATTAATGAGAACTTATATAGTGACCATGACAGTGACTGGACTCCATGGGTGTCATCAAATACATTATTACGTATCGCATCTTTACATGGCCTTTGGAAAAAGTGGCGCAGTTCCTTAATGTCCTTATATCAGTATCCAATAAATGACCCTCTGCTATAATGATGCTTACATGTAATTAGTTGAAAAGTCATTTTGAATTTCTACTCACTGTGAGTAAAGAGTTTCATCCCTGGAATCGCTAATTATGAGCAAACTTGATGAGTACACAAGCTCCAATGTTTTATTAATACAATCAAACATGATAAATCTCCTTTACGACCAGCCAGCTACTCCAGGAATCGTATCCCAGCCTCTCCAGTGAGCGGCGTTGATTCTATATAGATTGATTCTACGACCAGACAGCTACTCCAGGAATCGTTTCCCAGCCTCTCCAGTGAGCGGCGTTGATTCTATTCTGTGTCTTGATATGACGAGTGTTGCCACTTAACGTACCTTGGAAAATCGGAAGCGTTTAGTCTTTCTGCTTTTGTTTGCCTGAATGGGAGGATGCAGGATAGATAGAAGTCAGTCAGTCTGGGGTGGAGAGGGCAGACTCTTATGGTGGGTGATGGGGGGTTGAAGAAGCTGACTCTTGTGGTGATGCAGACAGTCTAACTTGAGGACATCATCGTACTAAGTGTGTAAATAGAGTCATCTATGAACGACTTTCTTCGAAAACTTATATTTTAGGAAAAAGATGACGATGGAAATTGACGGCATTACTCATATTTTTCGCTTCATGATATCTATTATTGACAGTAGATGATGTTCTGATGTGGGGGTGAGGGGGTGGAAAACTGTAGATCTGTTATCGTTTGGGTTAACACTGAGAAAAGAACGAGGAAACTGGGAGACCCAACTGTAGGTTTTGTGGGAAGGGAAGCCGTGTGACGCTCCTCCGTGACAACATGTTTTTGTTCTGGCCTGGAAGGAAACCACATGTAATGGTCGGGAGGGGGAGAGGGAAAGGGAAAGAAATACATATAGTGGGAGAAAATTCTTGCCTGTTTGTCTAAGTCTGCGTCTGTGTGTGACTACGTATTTGTGTGTTTGTGAATCTATATATAATTGTATTCTTGTTTAAGGCGCATGAGGAAAGTGAGAAATGAAGGTATTAGAAATTCTTGGAAAACGCTCTAGATTTTCATTTGACTATTATGTTGTTGAGCATATTCGGTATATTATGATGGGCAACGGCGATTATAAGCAGATGACAGGTGTATGTAAGGGAGTGAATTGGAGTTACGTAATCCATCATCAGAAAGCCATTTAACATTTACCAGTGTAGAAATATCCTATAAAAAGGCATCTTCAGACAGAATACTCCAGTAGATATTCATACAAATGATAAGCTATCTGATCTCCCTTCGGAAAGCCATCTCAAGCAGACTAGGGCGAGCATCAGATTAAGACATTTAAATTCCTCATTATTTATCATCTATACAGAATGGTATTGTCCAACCAGAGGAAGTATATGGAAACTGAGAATTAGTCAGAAGCATGAGAAGAACTACTTCTATTGCAGGGAATAGTGGAGAAAGGGAACAGAATAAGTGAAGTGTTAAATACAGTAGCCATTAAGAAATGAGTTCTCTGATACAAAAGCGAGGTTTGGAGATGGGTCCTCGAGACTGCATACTCTACTTCTATTTGATTAACATTCGTTAAAGACATCCTTGCTACGAGTCCTTCTTAGGGAAAATCGAGGTATAATGCGACTTCTTATGGAGGACAAGGAAAGTTTTCCTGACTGGGGCAACGCTTTCGAGGTGAAGAGGGTAAGTAGAGCCAAGTCTGGCAAGGAGGAGTGGAGTGCTTCCTCCAGTGTAATCTACACCTGAATATAATAACAAGGTCTATTCTAAGGGGATTCTTGCATAACCCAACGTCCATGAACTCCCTCCCTGAAGAATTTTACACCGTATAGATCTCTTCGTTGTATTTAAAGGTGTTTCGAGTTGGTATGGGGGAAGAGTTGTGTTATTAGTGTTTTTGACTTTACGAAAATCAACTCGCTCTTTTTCTTAGGGAGTAACAACGTCTCCATCTCATGATCTTTATTTTCAATGTAATTTCCATGTCATGGGTGAGTAACGTAATCTGCCGTAGCAACAGTCTGTAGTCAACGCCAGCAGCCATATTGAGCAAAAGATCGCTTTCCAGTCAAAGTGGTAACTCTACTGTTAACACTAAGGGTAATTAGAATCTACTCTCTTGAGCTGTTGCAAATCTGTTCTCCTTGCCTTTGGAATTTGAACCACCTGCTAGAAGTATTGTTTCTGTGTGTCGTTGGAATCTGAAACTTTAGAATAAGACGAGAGTGAACCATTTTCAGCTGCAAACGTTTCATATCTGTTGTAGATGTATCTCCCGTTTTAATATTGTCTGTTAATTTTCATATTTTCAGCACAGAATATTATCATTATCCTTGTTACATATTCTCTAATAGCGAATTTGTATATTTAGAATAAAGTTGATATGACTACTAGGAAAAGCCGTTTATATAAAGTTAACAGGAATGGATGTCGGTAAATTGATCAAGTCAGCGCTAGCTTCTGTCGTGGCAGTCTGGCTTCAGACGTGAGTAGTGGATGACACCACATCTCTGTTGAAAGAGAGAGAGAGAGAGAGAGAGAGAGAGAGAGAGAGAGAGAGAGAGAGAGAGAGAGAGAGAGAGAGAGAGGGTGTACTTCGATATCTTTGAGAGAAAAGAGGTAATTCGACACTTGTGAGTGGAGAAAAAGACAGCGAGAAATGTAGTACAATCGGACGTGGATGGAAAAACTTCCGTGTGTTAGTATTATTCTCTAGTTCATATTCTCACTTAAATGCATTCTCTCTGTAGGTCATGGGTCGGTGGAAAGGGAAGACGTCAGTATTAATGCAGTCGTAGGTAAAGGTTTTCGTATATAAAGGGCAGAGAGGAGTGAATGTCTCCATATTCATGTCGCTTACATGAGTGCTTTGGGTGATGATGCAAGTGTAGGACTAAGGTGGCGTGAAGAGGGTTGTTTTAGCTGTGTCACTGCCGGGCAGAGGAACGCCTGCTAAAAGATGGGATGATGGGTGGGGTCAGGCATCTATAGGGCTTGTGAGGGATGGTGGTCGACGATAGGCAAGAGGGGGAGGCGAGGGAGAGGAGCTAAAGTAAGATGAAGCGAGAGGAAGAGGGTAAAAGAGAGGAAGAGATAAATCTTGGAGAAAGGTACTTAGGAGAAAGGGGAGTGTTCGTGCGAGAGTTGGTATGTTGTTGAGAGCAGAGGATCAGGAAGGGCTAGAATGATGATGGAAGGGGATAAGACAACTGGCGGAGGAAGGGTGTGGTCAAAGCACAGACGACAAACGGGGGGAAGAGTGAGTATAAAAGGATGCGTGAAGTGATGCGGACAACGAAAAGAGCAGGGAGAAAAGAGTGGTAGGCGAGTCGACACGAGGGAAAAAAGAAAAGTTAGGAATGAGAGTTGGGGAAAAAACACAGGGAGCGAAGAATGGGTGATCAAGAACAGTGAGGAGGGGGAATAGGGATCGAGGGACTGTAACCTGTGTCCACGAGAGACATAACGCGCCAAGAGACCGACCAACAAGTCTTCACCACCCGCCGTCAACCATAGACCATCATCTCGTCAATTTTCTGGAAACAAAAACCGACTTCGATGTTGGGAAGACGTACACGTGTCTCTCCTCCCTCCCTCCCTCCCTGCTCTGTCTTCCACCTCAGCAGCTCTTGTTTGACTTAAAGTTTGATACGAAGGTCCAAAGACAAGACAAACAGTGAAGTAAAATGAAGTTAGCAGCTCGCTTCTCCCTTCGGAAACTGGATACACACTCGGCAGTTGACGATAATTCTTTTATTTTTATGCTAACGAACGTCTCTGTGGGTCACCTGGGGGTGCTCTTAGACTATCAGTATTGGAAGGTTATTAAAGAGGATTACATGTTTGTTAAACTCGGATAAGACCAACGTATATGTAGTAATCGCTCTGTCATATCACCCAATATGTACATGTTATGGATCTGTAGGAAATATTTAGCGAGCAGTAACTGGTCATATATTACTTTTTAAAGTAATTACGACAGCATTTCTGTCTATACTTTTAGGGAAAGAAAAAATGTATCCAAATCATTGCCAGATAATTATTTTTTTCTATCGATCTTTGAAGAACATCAAAACCACAAGAATTGATCCAATGTAGTGCTTTCACTTCTATAATTTGGAATCTACATACTGTTCTTCAAATAGCAAATGACTTTCTCTAATGCCTGCTGGTAATCAGGCTCTCAGTATACATAGAAGGTGCTTGTGATTAATGATATCCCTCCTTGATGTTTCTATGTCCGTGAGGGATTAATTACCCCGGCGCGAGAGGAGCAATCAAGGATGGGTTGCATCAACGCAATATCGTGACTCCAATGAGCCCAGTAGCTGCACGGTGAGTGTGACCGTGCCAGTAATGCTGTCTGGTTTTGCACCTCATTACCTGAAGTATGGAAATTTCTCTTGAAGTGTGTGCCTAACGTTGGGTAATTTGCCGTTCTTACTTCAACTGCAGTTGCGTTGGTGGATTCCAGTTAACGCTTCGTTTACACCGGTGTCCACCCATGGTCATTTTTGCATCTTGATCTAGGCTCGTGCATGCGCTTACTACTATATGAAAATGTCGACGCTTCTAATCCTATTTGTCGAAGCTTGCGCGTTAGGACGTGGGAAGGGCTTGCTCCGTGTTAACATGGAGAGGGACGAGGTTTTCTTAGGTATAGATGTCGGAGGCGGGAGCAATTGGGAGGTGAGTGTTGACAGCACTGGCATATCCAGCGAGTAGGTGGTGATGATACTTGAAGCGCCCTCCCCTATTCTGAGTATCTGATGTATATATTACACCCATGAACACTCTGGCCTTCCTTCCCTTGATTTTCTGCATCTGGTTTGGCCATCCAAACGAGATCCTCCTCAAAGGTAGTGGCGACCGTGCTATCTATATCTGTATGAGGTCTGACGTAGAGTCTGAAAATCACATTAGTAGTGTCCTAATTAACCTGTGGAGAAACTTGATGTCGAATCGGTTCACTCCGCTAAACTCGGTCAGCTACATCGTCCTTACTTGAAGGATCGCGTTGAATGACTGGAGCTCTGCCCTAGCAATGTACCGCTCTTGTAACAAGACCATTATGGTTAAGCACCTAGTGACGTTCCGCTGATTTCGGCGTCTTTTGTCGGTTTTGTAAAAGATGATGCGCCAGGCGCTGAATCGTGCATCATCGCAGATATCACGATGGTATTCCAACGGGGGTTTATTCTGCTGGGGAAAGGAATATAGAAATGATGGCACGCCATTACTGGACTGGTTTTCCACGATGGTGCTACGGTATGGCTGGAATGATGCGATACGTACACGATTGGTGTAGATATATGACAATGATGATACAGTATTGCTGATGTGATGCGTTACTACAGAACCTTTAGAGTGGTATGAGAATGGTAGATTAATGCTGGAGTTATGTTGCAGTTTTAGAGATGTGTACGCGATACAGCAACTGTATTACGGTCATGTATAAGTGATGTTATAATTATTTTGAAATACCCTGAGCTAATATTATATTCTAATAGTGTTCTTGTGGCATTATAACAAACTTACGAAACAGTGACAATGTAGTGATTTCGTTGTGATTGGGATGGTGACATTAGTGTGAAGACCTATGGCAGTAGTTTAATCACCGAATGGTCTAAGGTTGTAAAACAGATCGGCGATGTTTGCGTTTGAACTACTCACATGTGATGGAATTATAGTAGTTTTAAAATTTGGTCCAGCAAGTACCTAACCGCCATCTCCCAACATGGTAAGTCGCCAAGTGACGGGTATATTATACTTAACAGACGCTACGGTTATTTCTCCTCTAATCTACAGAACGTAGGTGAGGTGTGAGGGAGTGGGAGACGTAGGTTTACCTTGAGTGGGGTGTGAGGAAGTGGGAGACGTTGGTTTACGTTGAGTAGGGTGTGAGGGAGTGGGAGACGTAGGTTTACCTTGAGTGGGGTGTGAGGGAGTGGGAGACGTTGGTTTACCTTGAGTGGGGTGTGAGGAAGTGGGAGACGTTGGTTTACCTTGAGTAGGGTGTGAGGGAGTGGGAGACGTAGGTTTACCTTGAGTGGGGTGTGAGGAAGTGGGAGACGTTGGTTTACGTTGAGTAGGGTGTGAGGAAGTGGGAGACGTTGGTTTACCTTGAGGGGGGTGTGAGGAAGTGGGAGACGTTGGTTTACCTTGAGTAGGGTGTGAGGGAGTGGGAGACGTAGGTTTACCTTGAGGGGGGGTGTGAGGGAGTGGGAGACGTTGGTTTACCTTGAGTAGGGTGTGAGGAGGTGGGAGACGTAGATTTACCTTGAATTCTGGTCTCCCTTGTTTCGTAAAGTGATCTAAAGCCGAATTATTATGGTCCCACTTGTCAACAGAAGTTCGAACCGCACTCCGTCTCTGATATTCCTTTCGGGAATGAATAGCACAAGAACTCGGTATACTGAAAAATAAGGTTATTGTACAGTACAAATACATTTTCATATTTTCTCGTCTACATTGAATGCAAGAGAGCAAAAGGTAGGTTGGTTGCAAGGCCCCATAATCCTCTTCAGAGGGAGAAGGGAGTTGTGAGCATGTATGGTATTGATCCTGTCTTCCATCCTACTCGGCTCTCGCACCATTTTTTTTTTTTTTGGTTCCCTAAAGCCTGCAGCAGTAACTTCATTTCCTGAGAGCCTGTTCAGATATACGTCACTGACGAGGTGGAAAGCACGTGTGTAGTTCCACATAAGTTCTCTGCCCATCTTCTTGGTGTATAATGTTAAGCCCTGAGGCCTCTTGCCGCTTCCATCAGGCTTAAGGCGCTCAGGTTCTCCTTCCACTAGACAGGTGGCAAAGGCATGACCCCCCTAGAAGTGATGTCGTTAACTCTACTGTCACCTAGTTTACTATCCAAAAGATTGTTTACCACCCAAAACACATCAGTCGTGTTGGTCAGCCACTTCTCTGCCGTAGGTAGAGTCGACGGAGTTGGTGTGGTAAAAGAGTGTCTTAGTTCGCATGTCATGTGGAGACGTGAGGAGTGCCAAGTGGGGACGGGGGGAGAGTTTTTGGATCACCTAGGAAGTTCCCGCTGTCTGGCAGCCTCGCAGGATGTTGGAGAGTCTTTCCCCAGTCGTGTAGTGGTGTGGTCTAGTATGGCTGAGGCCGGGATCTCTACCACGGGTTTATCTCACCTGCTTTGCATGTGGGGTCCATGGAGAATTGGGTCTGGATAAATTATCTGCCGTTAACCCAAGCCCAAGCTGCTGAGATGAAATCGGGACCGTATTCCCTTGTAGAGCTCTGGAGAGGCTCCCGGCTGCATTTCAGATACCAAATCCCTGGAAGCTGCATTGGAAGACAAGAAAGCTGGAATGGCGATCCGGGAGGCTGTGTGAATCCCAATACCACCCTAGATAACAGGGACGGTGGCTTTGTTAAAATCGGGGATTTGGTGTACGGAGACGCAAGGTCTTCGCAGAATGTACACTTTAGCTGATGTGAAGACATGGGAAGGACAGATAACACGAGGATCCGATGGTCTTTTGTTATATTCCCTAAGTCGTGTATCCGCTAAAGGATGGTGAGATCGTAAAGGAAAAAACGTGACCTTGTTTATAAAGGCGGGAAATTTGAAGTATGGCAGAGCTAAAAGAGATGGTTCATTCGAGTCCCCCGAGAGATGGTTCATTCGAGTCCCCCGAGAGATGGTTCATTCGAGTCCCCCGAGAGATGGTTCATTCGAGTCCCCGAGAGATGGTTCATTCGAGTCTCCCGAGAGATGTTGATTGCTCTCGAGTGACACAATGATCCATTATCATCTTCACTCTCTTAAGGACAACTTATCTGTGAGCAATTAGACCTCGGCCTCAAGGCTAAACTTTAATCATCTATGAAAGTAGAAGGCCCGGGGATCCTACTCACGATACAAATCACGTACTGGCCGTCCTTAAAAGAAGAAAATAGAACTGTTTCTCCTAAGGTCGTACTAGACCTGAGAGCGACCCAAATGAACAGCTGGCAAACAGGAAGAGTCTTGGAGGAATTCTGTACATCCAGCAGATCTAGAAAGCTCGAGTGTAAATATTGATTGGAAGCAACGTGTCTCGTGATGGAAGTAGACAGTTGATTGAGATAACGTTATTCAGGTGGTGTCAAGGGGCTGTCGTGTATATGTGATGGTACCAGCCAAATGGTTATGATGGAAAGGAGCCAAGAGACAGGTCTGGTAATAGCTGATTAATGGTAATGGCAGGAACCATTTAGTAATAGTCGTATCGGTTAGATGATGGAAATGGTACCTTCCCATCTGATGGTGATAGCGTTACCCAGTATTATCTGTAAGGTAGTGGTAATGTTACCAGCTAAGTGTTTTGGTTATATTAACAACCACCATGTGACACCGTGTTGGCTGGTTGATAGCAATGACAACAGCCAGGGGATTTTAATGTTGTCAGTCATTGATGGTAATGATGATTGCATGATTGTGCCACAGGCTTGCGGCAACCAAGTGATGGTAACAGTGTTAGGTTACTGATGGTAACAGTTGTTTCCACATAGTGGTGTTAGAGTCTATATCATATCCAGTAATTATAGGAGGAAATAACAAGGATATAGATAAAGCAGAAATCAATAAGGAAGTCCTACATGCAAATACCATAGTACTTGGTTGTTGACCCAGGATGTGTACAATGCCTAACAACAGCAACTACCCAAACAAGCCACGGACAGCCTAATAGCTGCTCGTTTACGTAATCGCTTAAAAGAAACAACATATAAACTGAGAGGGAAAACACACACACACACACACACATGTACAGGCTAGGTTATATAAAGTACCAGAAGTATATCCTCCTCCAATCAGCGTTTGTCCATCCTTTCACCGTGAGATGTGAACCCTGGGAGATTCGACTCGCTGCTTCGAAGCTCCTTCCAAACTTTCATTGTCCGAAGTTTCGCTCATCATGTCGAGGTCGTTATTAATATCCACAGCGTCTCTATATGTGGTGTTAACTTCACTTTCGATAGATTAACAAGTTATGGCGATGTCGGCCCTTCCGCGGACACCATCTAACTGCCGCTGAAAGTATGTAGAGAAGATGGCAGACTATACATACTATCAGAACCACCAGAGCAACACTTCCTTATTCATTATTTCCCAGCTTAGCGAGGTCATGACTCAGACGACGAGCGACCGAGCCTGCGTAATGCATCCATTCTCTAGCGTATTAGGTCAACACACACTGACCCAACCAGGTAACGGAACACCCAAGAGAGATCATAGGAACTAAACCACGCTGTGGCGAACGGCTTTTTGAAACTAGCAGTGCAATCACGTAGTTGACGCGCAAATTAGATTTCTTTTCCTTAGATTGAAAATATTTCACAGGCATAAAGATTTAATATATATATATATATATATATATATATATATATATATATATATATATATATATATACATACCCTTTAGTTCAACAGATTTTGTGAATGCTCTTCACAACATTTTCAACTGCTGAAAAATGTTAGAGAGAGAGAGAGAGAGAGAGAGAGAGAGAGAGAGAGAGAGAGAGAGAGAGAGAGAGAATCATGATCATCTTCATGAGACAAAGGGAAGAGACGCCACGAAAAGAGGTCAGACAGGATCGTAACCGGAGCAAAACGATCTTAGAATTGTGAGAGGCCCCCCTGGCTGGACAATCCATTTTCAGAAAAAAAAAAAAGGGGAGGAAAAAAAAAAGAATGGATTTAGGAGCCATTATTTCCAACACGACTCTCGTAATATATCGACACGACGTCAAAAATAATAGAGGTTTTCGGAGAGAAAAAAAATCGTAATGAATGGTGTCATGTCGTATTAATTTTCGTTATAGAATATTGGATACTATTTCCTTTACGACTTGACATTAAAAGAACAGGAGCTCTCCTTTTCATTTCAGTGTATTTGGTTGATTTTCTGTGTCCTTTTTAAGTTTTCAAGCGTATCAACCCGATAGTTTTAGAATAGTTAATGAAGATGTGTTATATTTTTGGCGTATTTAAAGTCCTTTCCTTTACTCGTTAAGATTATTAGATATTTCTCAGGCGAAGAAAACCTTATAGAATGCCTTAGTGGTTTCAACAAAGAGCTGAGGATTAAGACTTCATACAAAATGAACTTAGTCTAATGACTTTTAGTTTTTCAACAACAGTTTTGTTCCTCTTTTGTTTTTCATTCGCTGGTTCTCAAATCCTTAGATTTCATTTGACAGTAGCCATAAAAATAACAGTACATAACCTGTGCGTTGTAACTTTAACTTTCACCTGCTAAAATCAAGGTTTCTGGAGGTCAGGTCGTAATGTCTTTTGCATTACTTCTTTTACAGATTCGTTGTCGAACATCACAGGTTCCTTTCAGATGGACTTCGGTATGTTATGCACTGTACGCTGGGATCAGGGTATACGAAGGACTTTCAGCTGGACTTGGGTATGTTATGCACTGTACGCTGGGATCAGGGTAGACGAAGGAACACAGTGATTGGTAAGGTTAGGCTAGATTACGCTGTATTTAAGCCGGTCGTAAATATATGATAGGCTGTCCAGCATTCTGTACACAGACATCATGGATGAGGGGTATATCTCTATATGTAAATGTTGGCAATGTCTGGTTAGATTACGCTGCGTTAGTCCATGCTGTTTGGTGTTATCATACTGGATGGATAAACGTTATCGCCTCTTAGGTTTAAGTGTGTTTTTGTGTTAAGCCAGTTTGTGTTCTGTCATCGTCCTCTGTAGACTGTTACAGCAGTTACGTTTTCTAATGCCTTGCTACCCAAATGTGGGCTGGGCTGTCTTCTCTTAGGCAGGGATATACCTAGTAAGAAAACGGTAATACAAAGCATCATTGACTGGGTATACAATAGCATTCACAAAGTAGCATGGTGAGCGGTCTGTAGGATGGCATCTGAGGCACTGGGAAGAGAGTGGCTTTGAGACAGCGTGGCGTGTGTTAGTTACGGGCATGTGAGAGCATGAATACACGCGAGTATGAGAGAGATGTTGAATGGTAGCGTTGATATGCATTACCTTCTGCGCGTTTGTATGAGTGTGCGGTAGCGCTGGAGTGCGATAAGGCCAACATGCGCTAGCGTTGGCCTGAGTTAGTAAATCTAAGGAGTGTTACAGACTTGTAGATAAGTGGTCCTCCAGCAAAACGTAGGAGTAGCAGGAAACTTGACTGTGTGGGTTTGTGGCGCCATAGTAGCTGGACACAGGATCGCGAGTATTAAGACGAGTGTGTGGTCGAGTGGGCATATGGCACTGTGAGTGTCTAACAGAGTTTTGGTGGCAGCGTAAGTATGTGGCATCGTGTATGAGAGTATGGGGGTATGAGTGTGGTTGTGTGGCAAAGATAGTGTGTGGCAGAGCGGCCGTGTGTTGGAAAGCGTGGCTGTGTGGTAGTGAGGACATGCATGAGTATGACTCCGACCATCTCTACTTTCTGTCCTTCTTCGCAACGCCATCTCACAGGCCAGGGTAACGCCATGCATTTAAAACGGAGACGACCATCTAAAGTCACTCGGGTTCGGGCACCACAATGAGGTTGTGCGCCACGTTGGAGTAAATGTAGCCAAAAGCCGTGCGAAACAGATTTGTATGCAATATTGTTTACGTATTGTGAAAGAGAGTGAGACACTATGTGACGACAGGTGGTAGCTGTGTCTATGGAAGACCACAGCATTTATTACTTAACTAGAATTAAATACTCTCTGGTCGTAAGATTCTTAAAAAAAAATTCTTAACTGGCGAACGCAATATATTGGAAATTGCCCGATGCATGCGGAAGATTTTGGGAATTTCCTATGCCTGTACAAAATATATCGGAGTCTTTCCCTTTTACGTGGCGTTGTGGGATATCCCAGAGTGGAGACTAAAGACACTGGGAATTTCCCGGTTCTGGGACGAAGCTCGGGAGATTCCCTAAGTCTTGACGCAAGATTTTGGAAATCCCAAGAGCAAGGGCGTGATACGAAGGATTCTCCAGTTTTGGATCCACTTCCTTAAGGATCATCCTTTCTAGACTTAAAGTTTTAGGACTTCTCCACATAGGGGCGAAATGAGTCGGAGATATTCCCCTCTGATATGCACACGAAAAAAGAAAAAAAAGAAATCCAGGAGTTTTCTCTCGTCTGAACAAAGCATATCAGCGACTCCCCCTTTCCGGATGTCTGGTTTTGGAAATTCATATATGTAACGACGAATTTCATTCAAAACAAAACGACCGTTTTTCTTTTTTCTGTTTTTTTTTTCCGATGGAACGGAAAACATTTTGCGGAAGTGACAGCCCACCACATGGGTCCTCCCATGTGAGCATCAATATCAAGCCTTTAAAAAAAGAATTATATGAAAATTACTAAATTATATAAAAGGATTTGCTTTTAATGAGTAACCTCGTTGACCTGATGAAGTTTTGTAATCATGTCTATTATTCTATATGATAAATGTGCACTTCTGGAAAAAGCTATTCCGTTGGATTCGGTTCTCGTTTCAAAGGAGTTCATATTTCCCTGCTACTGAGTTTAGCGCAGCTTTGAACCTGCAGGAAAGGCGAGAGTAAATGAAACGAAGAGTGGGCGAAGAATGGAAGGTATTTAGGAAGCAGTTTTTAGATGTGGAAAATGGTTGTAGGGGTGTTAAAGGGTATTTGGGTGAAAGCTGCTAGCGAATGAGAAAAGAGGCAAAAGGGAATTTCTAGAGAGAAGGAATGCGGATAGTTCGGAGATGTTTAAGAGCAAGCGGTAGAGGTTCAAATGGAAGGTGCAAAAGAGGGGAAAACGAGATGCGAGGCGAGAGAGTAATGGCAAGTATCAAGGAGAATAAGAAAATGTTTTGGAAGGTGAATAGTGTGAGAAGAATAAGAGAAAGAAATGTGAGCGTCAGAGGGGATTTGATGGGAAGTAATAACAGGCACAGAAGAGGTAGAGAAGAGATGGAGAAAATATTCTCAAGGACTGTCGAATGTATTAGATGATATGGCAGCAGAAAAGGAGAAACGCGTAGCGACAATGTCATGGCAAATGGTTGAGTGAAAAGAGAAGTGGTGAAAGCCAAGCCAAGATGAAGTGTGGCAAAGTGGCTGGAGAGGACGAGACTGCAATTAAATTCCTCAGCAACTGAGGTGACTGTGTTTAATGATTGGTTTGTCAGAATTCTCAGTGTATTGTGTATATGACTTAAGGTGAGTTACCTGAGGACTGGCGGAATGCCTGCTTCGGGACATTGTATAAAGGCAAGAGGAACAAAAAGTGAATGTTAAAACTTCATAGATACAAGTTTGAGTATATTTGGTAAATTGTATGGGAGACTGGCATTGAGTGATGGCTTGCACCGAGCATTCGATTCGGGTTGTAGAAGGTATGTGGACTATGGTTTGCACCGGGCTTTAAATTAGGGAGGAATAATGTGTCTTTTCGGGTTGTAGAGGGTATATGAACTAAGTCTTTGTTATGAAGAATTCTGCTAGAAATGCCTGTAGAAGGTTAAGTATCTGTGTGTAGCCTCTATAGGTCTGGAGAAAGCGTATGTTTAGTCTCTGCAGAGAAGGTATATTTCACTTTACAACCAACACCCAGTACAGGCCTTGCTTTCGCCACACCTCTAATGCACCGAAATTCCAATGTTTTCGAGCGCGACTACCATTTCCGTCAGCTCTAAACACCCTTACCTAATTCTCATGACATCAGGTTTTCTCCTTCTTTCAAATGGTCCCTTTAGTACCTGCAAGTCGCCCTTACATTTCTCAACTATCGACTGGACTTCATCAGAGATATACCTTACAGGTAGCGTTCCCATTCTTCCTTCCTTTCCGAGACGTCTAGCTCCTGTACCCCTAGAAGCAATAAGCTAGACGACCACACGGTCAAGTCAGGAGGTTCCAGTGGAGTCCAGAAATCTTAATTTTTCTCGCCCCCCCCCATTTCCCCACACTTCAGCTGATTGTCAACAGAGAACCAAGGCAAAAGCGAGAGCCATTTGCTTTAATTTGTTCTCCGCCAGCTGTAAATTCCGGGAAGCAAAGAAATGAACATCAGCCAGGCTGGAAACTGGAGGGGTAGAAAAAAAAACCCAGAAAATTGTATCCTTGTTTCAGGGGAATATCCCTGTTTTTCTGACGCTGCTGAAATGAGTTTCCCCCCCCTCCAACACCGCTCCCTAAAACTCCCTATTATGGGCTGAGCCATTGTACGCTACGCTTATAGGAGAGTGAAAATGAAAGGAGGAAAAATAGGATGAATGCTGTACTGGAAAGCATTGTAATGACCCTTTGGGGACATGTGTTATGGCCAAGTGATGTGGTTGTAGGGAGAGTGTTGTATCTCATTATACAAGTCAGCGTTATTTACCGGCGTGTTATGGACTGGCTGGACATCATGTGGATGCTAATGTTATGCTCAGAGCGAACGGCGATGAAGTCGTTACTCCTCCTCTGTCGCCCTGCCTGATTCTCTGACGCCATTGTTTGAATTTTCATTTTCATTTTTTTTTTTTATTTTGCAGAGGTGTCTGTTTCTGGTGCTTTCAGATAATCTGTGGCTGATGTATTTTGTGTGTGTGTGTGTGTGTGTGTGTGTGTTACATTTCATTTTCTGTTTTACGTTCGACCTGTCATTTCGCTATTTTCTTTTTCATACTCTCTCTCTCTCTCTCTCTCTCTCTCTCTCTCTCTCTCTCTCTCTCTCTCTCTCTCTCTCTCTCTCTCTCTCTCTCTCTCTCTCTCATTTGACGGTATATTGTTCTCCATTGGTCTGTCCGTCCATCTATCAATGTACTTATTCATGTCCACATATGTCTTTTTTTTTTTGTTAATGTACATATGTATACATACATATATTCTATTGGGGGTCAGACATCACTAAAACACAGGGCGTTACGTAAAACATATTCTATCCAGTGTCCATAAAAGAATAGACACAATATTGTATCTTTATCACATCTCAAACTATGCTTAGATAAATGTATCTGTTGGCCATTATTGTCAGCTGTATAAAGGTCAAAATTTACCAAATAAGTGTGTTTTCTTTTTATGTCATTACACGGTCATATTTTTAGCAAATTTTGAGTATCGCTCGCACCTTGGATCTTGCCAAGACTACTTGGTGCAGTTGTCTTTCACTACGCCTCCGACATACTCGTCTTCACGACTTAACAAACAAGCGACACAGTTCATAGGTGGAAGTTAACTAACAAGAGACACAGTTCATAGCTGGAAGTTAACAAACAAGCGACACAGTTCATAGCTGGAAGTTAACAAACAAGCGACACAGTTCATAGCTGGAAGTTAACAAACAAGCGACACAGTTCATAGCTGGAAGTTAACAAACAAGCGACACAGTTCATAGCTGCTGGGAAGTTTCACTCGATAAGAGAGCCTGGTTTTCGTGTCATTAGAGAGCTGTCGAACGGAGACCAGCCTTGCGTATTGTGTGGCACACAAACATACTGGGGTCTTATAGTGGTATAAACCTGCACCACAGGATATAAGCTTGCTGTACAGCATAGCCTCGTGCTGTGAAAGCTGTTGAAAAAAAAATAAAATATATATATATATATATATATATATATATATATATATATATATATATATATATACATGTGTATGTGGGTGGATGGTTGGGCCATTATTTCGTCTGTTTCCTTGCGCTACCTCGCTAACGCGGGAGACAGCGACAAAGCAAAATGAATAAATAAATAAATATATATATATATATATATATATATATATATATATATATATATATATATATATATATATATATATATATATATATATATATATGCGTGTGTGTGTGTGTGTGTGTTACATTTGTTAATGAGGCATTATTTTTAACTTTTTCCTTTCAGAACTATATTTCTCGTTTAGAATACACTGGAAAGTTTTAAGTCTCATTTGAAATAATTAGTCATTTGCATCTTTTTATTCACGTTCGCACACACACACACACACACACACAGGAAGTTAATAGTGAAATGGGAAACATAGTAACTGCATTCGTGACCCCCTCACTGCCCATTAAGCCAATTAGTATTTCGCATAAACTACGAACGACATTTAAACTTATTCTTTTTTTTTTTTTCAATTGCAATTGAGTTCGGCATTTAAAGTTGTGTCCATCAGTTCCCTCTTGGTTCGCATTTTTCCTTGAAACTTCTGCCTCCTCCAATCTTAGAAAATGACGGAAGGTACAACTAGGGGGTAATTAGAAGTTTGAACTCTCCTCCTTTATTGCTCTTTCATCGAAGATTCGCCCAAGTTCCCAACTAACGGCGACCAAAGCCACCTACAGTATTTTTGTCATGTTTAACACCTAAGTTTTTATCATCTTCCATTAACATTCCGGAGTTTATTAATTAACATCGTAGTTCTTTGTATCATCAGACACTTGACTACTGAAACAAGTTTACGTAAAAGCTCTGTGATTCGTAGGTGGAACGCTCTTAATTGCTACGCCTCTGTTTGTGATCCATCAAAAACTTTTCCTGTATTCCTATTGTCGCTCTACTAACACACTCACACACACACACACACACACACACACACACACACTTAGCTTGTGCCAAGTACCCATTTTATCGACCAGCCCCAAGGGAAGGATGAAAAGCTGGGTTGACTGGGGACCGACTGCCACAAACAGGATTCGAACCTATACAGGTTTCGACCCAGGCGGCCCGTGCATGCCTGATGGTTAGCAATGCTAACCCCTGCGCAACATGGGGATCCGTGTGTGTGTGTGTGTGTGTGTGTGTGTGTGTGTGACAGTGCATGTTATTTTTTCCCTCCATGTAACGCAGTTGGAAACAGTTTTCAGTCCATTTGTCCCTTCAATACTAAATTAATGGTTCGTTTCCTTTAGTTAAAGCCTCCAGTAGAATTACTTCACACTGGCAGATAAGCGCAAATTTCATTAGAGACCTGGAGACCTAACACCTCCCGTATCTCGATAGATAAGCCTCAAAATTCTCGAGACTCGTAATAGAAACCTAATTGGAATAACATGCAACTAAAGAATGTTTTCATGCCATAACTCATGTATGATATTCCCAGTTGAGACTGAATCGGACAAAAACATTATCAGACGGATATATACCGCAATGATGTACTTGAGAATTTAGAAAAGAAAAAGGAGTAGTTATATCAGTGTCTAATCTCTCTGTCCCCAGTGACTCTGATACCACGAGGAAATCATCTTGCCCCGGAAAAAAGGTTAAGATAAGGAGTGTAGTCAGGAGCAACGAACGCTAGCAGCGGTACCGTGTGTGTGTGTGTGTGTGATCATATCCAGGCAGGGACCCGAAGGGCATCAAAAGCAAGGAGGGTTCTTAAGAGATCAGGGACGCACCTCACGGCTTTGCGCATCGACCAGCGTCGGGAGGGATGGTGGAAACTCGGGGAAGGGGACATTCAGACTGAGAGAAATATACGGACGCTTGAAGATTGTTAGACGCATGAGTATCGCCGAGATGGATAGAGCAGTGTGAAGCATTAGTAATGATACATCTGCTAACCCCTGACAGGTACTATCTATAGTAACGCGATTTCTTGCTCTCCCTTGCCATAAACTCAGCCCCAGATATCTATCCATCTGCCGTCCATCAACTCCCATCCATAAACCTTCCAAATGCCTTCCTTTTTCGCTGTCGAAACTCCCTCATCCTGTCGTATTTACACTTCCCTTATTGTCCCCAATCCATACGATCTTTCCCTATTATCCCCACCGCCCAACGAGACGTGAGACAGATTGAAGACGATTTAGAATCGATACATGGTGACGGATGATGTAATTCTAACCTCTAATACGATAGATTTAATGGACTTGAAGGATTAGAAATGTTTGAGGGTAACTACATACTTTATACTGTTAAAGAGGAAGATATACGATCATATACGAGTATATTAAACAATCTCGGTGAAATCTCCTCTCATCTAGTTGCTAACAAGAGTAGTTTAGAAAGAGATTAATTGCTTTTTTGTCTTACTTGACATTAGTTTGGAGCATCCAGTGTGGGTATAAAAACTATTAATTTATATGATGTACAAATATTCTAACCAATTTCATATCTCCGGTCGTAGAATTAACGTTATTGAAGAACAAGTGATAGGAAGCTGTGAAGTTTCGTGCATACCATATCCCTACTTTGCCTAGGGGTGTGTCACCCTCTGTCGCGCTGAATTGCTCTTAAAGAGTTTCGCTTCTAAGGGAAAGGGGTTTTCCTGTGGGTTTTTTTTGGAGGAAAGAGATAACAGGAAAGTAAAGTTGGGATGGTATGGCCATGGCACCAGCTGCATGACGGTCCCTCATACTGACCGGCACACAGTACAAAACACTGGCGGCTTCTGTCAAACAGCGAGGCAAAAAAAATGAAATATGTTATCTATACAAAATTTGTCATAGACTTTCCACTCGGGCCAGAACACAGGGAATGCAATAAAATGTTTGTACGAGTGCCAAATATAACGGGGCAGTTTAACGGGTAAATTCTGACCTCTATTGCTACGCATTTGGACTAATATCATTGTGAAACGAGTGAAAAAAAAAAGGTAGAAATATTAAAATTATACAGAGTGTATTGAAATGAAAAAAAAGAGGCATTGAGACATGATATAGAGTCGTACACCTGAGTCTAGACAGCATATCAGAAGACCTACTTCCCTTATAGTACCTACAATCCATGACCTATCCACCTACAGGCAGCAAATCCCTTTTGCAGTATATATATATATATATATATATATATATATATATATATATATATATATATATATATGCTAGTGAAATGTAGATATTTCTATATTAATCTCGACTTTTTCTCCAACCGTCGAGCAGTTGCAGATAATTTTCCTTGTATTTTAACTTCTGTAGACCTAATTTCTCTCATTTCCTTCCTCCGTTCTCTCTCTCTCTCTCTCTCTCTCTCTCTCTCTCTCTCTCTCTCTCTCTCTCTCTCTCTCTCTCTCTCTCTCTCTCATCACAATAAACTCAATTCTGCTGTTTTTCTCAATCTTTTGCTTTTCGCTTTGTGTCCTCTTTTTTTTTATCCCTTTCGGTGTTGACTCGAGGCGGAGTATTGTCAAGTCTTGGGAGGGGAGGAACCAATAACGTAGCCTCGCCGTCAGTCTGCAGAAGTGGCGCTCCTGGAACACGTTGGGTGTGTGAGTAGAGGAGACGAGCCACATGAGAGTGGCAGTGTACAGGGAGTCGGCTGGAGGGGGGTAAATAAAAGGGAAACTTTTTCCTACAAGATGAGCCATTGGGGAACATTAGACAGAGAGAGAGAGAGAGAGAGAGAGAGAGAGAGAGAGAGAGAGAGAGAGAGAGAGAGAGAGATTACTTGTGTTACCAGCGAATACCTACGACGTGGTTTCGTCGCAATCAAGGTGGATCCTGCTTAATTTCAGAGTTCTGTGCTTATCTGCTCAACACTCACTCTTTGCCAGGTTGTCTATCTGTAGTTCATCCTGAGTAGTTTTTCAGTCATTTGTTCAGTTTTCTTTGAAACGTTCCAGTACGTACTCCATTCAGTTTTTTTTTAAAAGGTTTCCGTTCTCATTCCTTCCAGCCTTCTATAAAAGGTTCCAGTACTCACACCTTCTAGCCTTCTATAAAAGGATCCAGTACTCACACCTTCCAGCTTTCTTTAAAAGCATCCAGCACTCACACCTTCTAGCCTTCTATAAAAGGTTCCAGTACTCACACCTTCCAGCCTTCTTTAAAAGCATCCAGTACTCTGACCTTCCAGCCTTCTATAAAAGGATCCAATAATACTCGCACCTTCCAGCCTTCTTTAAAAGCATCCAGTGCTCACACCTTCCAGTCTTCTATAAAAGCATCCAGTACTCTGACCTTCCAGCCTTCTATAAAAGGATCCAATAATACTCGCACCTTCCAGCCTTCTATAAAAGGATCCAGTGCTCACACCTTCCAGTCTTCTTTGAAAGGTTTCAAGCCCTCACTCTTCCAGATTTTCGTTTGTTTCATAGGCAGGATATTGAAGGCTCTTCACTTCTCCTTCCGGTCTCGTAAATCTGTGTATCTATATTCTATTTCTGTCGCTGAATTCTAGCAGACCTTACTGCTGTATTACCGTAGATAATCAGTTCTGCATGATTGATCAGTTTCGGACACACACACTTGTTAGAAAGTGTCTGTATGTTGATTGGCAGCTGCTCTGCTGTGACTTCGTCTAACAGCTAAGCAAGGGAGGGAGTGCCACTGTATTCTTGGCTAGGAGGTTAATTCCCACTTGGCAAATCTCATCGTCAACCTACGTACAAATAAGAGGCCATTTTGCCTAATATTGTCTGCAGTTCACCTGTATATGGCAATAATAACGCGTAATGTTAACCGTAGAACTTGGCGTCGTGGCGTTATTCGGGTACGACGAGGCAATTAAAGGCTTTAGAGAGAAGTGATAGTATGGCAGGCTCAGGAAAAATAACTATTTTGTTTCTAGTTTTTCTTTCTAAATTTCCAGGTACTCTTTAGTGAAATCGTTTGGAGAAAAAAAATTGATATGCGAGCGATTATTTTTTTTTAATCTAAATGAAATAAGATGTAAAGCCAGTTGGCTAGATTTACTGATGAGGTGTTTTATAAAAGAGGAATTATTACGAAAATAGGACAAAGCTCTAATGCTCAGGGTTGAAACGTACACAAGACGAGAACAGAGGCTGGCTAACTAACTGCAAGCACACACACACACACACACACACACACACACACACACAATGGCCAGACAGGTGTTACAGTGTTCTAAGACAACAGAACCGAAACGGCAAGAGAAAAAGACTTTTTCTTTCTCGGTGAAAAAATGAAGACGATATTTCATTCCACGTTTGGGGGAAAATTAGCAAGGTAACGCATGCTGTTCATATATATATATATATATATATATATATATATATATATATATATATATATATATATATATATCCTAGCCTGAGCCAGGTGCCTATTTTATCGACCAACCCTCTGGGATGGATGAACATCTGGGTTGACTGTGGACCGACATTTGCCATTCGTAGTTTCTAATGTTTCTATACTAATGCAGTCCTGTTGGGGTTGTAACCCCAAGCACCCTTCTAAATGTCCTTGAAAATATGGAAGATTACAACCAAGCAGAACGTAAATTAGGATTGCAAGGGGATGGTGTGTATCGTAAGTGGATGTAATGTCTTCCTACCAGTAAGAACTGATAACAGGAGAATTGGTTTCGTATTAGTTACACATCAGGTTGCTGAAATGGACCTGTCCAGTCTCATTTCAACAAGCATTGTGTCAGTCGACTGACTCCATTCACCTGTTTTGAGGAGCTGTTCATACTGAATTTCATGCATTGAAAGTACTTTATGCTTGACGAACCAAAGGAGTTGAACTTGCGTATTTCATCGATGCAGAGGCATGGTTGTGAGTCAAATATATATATATATATATATATATATATATATATATATATATATATATATATATATATATATATATATATATATATTCCTCGTAAGAGTACGATGATGTAAATGATGCTTTGGTAATAACTTTCCTCTGTTACTAGCAAATGTTTTGATAGTCTTGACGGAAATGGGTGAAGGAGGAAATCTATTTTGAAATGTTTATAAAACGCTTCTTATGGAGTATGTATTCATAGTCAGTGATAACTTATATAAAAGAGTTCTATCCAAAAATGACTAAAATATGATGATTTTGACATTGTTCTAGTTTGCGTACGCGCCTTGCAAGTGTCATTTTATGTACACAAGTGTAAGTGCCACATCCCTGTTCATTCCAAGTCATCCCCATGTACACAAGTGGTAGTAGCACCACGTACATGTACATCCCCAGGTATAGAAGTGGCAATACCACGCACCACCTACGCCATCTTTTTCCCCTTTTATTATCTTTATCAGCCACTACACACGTTGCAGCGCACAGTGAAAACTTAATCTATGAACACTACCATGCTGGCAGTCAGGGCCAACAAGTGTAAGTTCAGTCATTGGGTTAGTCCATTCAACAGTTGATCTCATTCATTAAAGAGATCTGTTCAATAGGTTTCATTAACACATTGAATAAGATCATTGGTTTTGACAGAAGCTTAATAAAAGGCTACCTCATTATTCCCCTCACACTCTTACAGTCTTGTTAAGTCTTTTTTACAGCCTAACTCGTACATTTCAGTCATACGTTCCTCATAAAACAGGCTTCTTCATTGCCTCACTCACACAAGCTGTCTGACAGTTTCAGGTATTCTTTATCATCCTCATCCTCTCTCCTTATCTCATACTCCCTTCATCATCTTCTGTGGTACATTGATTAATGTCTTCATTGTAACTCCCAAGACTCAAATTAACCCAGAGCATTTGTGCTCTACGTGCATTATTCATGTCTTCATTTTAACCTAACCTTATTATCTGGACATCATTAGGGTCCTCGGTACTTTTAAATCTCCGATATCACATGAGAACCCATACTTCAGTGCACGTATGTCATTTGTTGTGTATTGTACCATATTCTCTATTGTTTCAGTAGTGTCTACATTTGAGATAAGTCAGTACTTCCACAACGTAACTGTATTTGAAATACAGTACCTAGATAATACAATATCGTTTTACATCAGTATCCTCAACTCGGTTATATAAATCTTTAATTCGTAGCACACATTTTTATCTACCAACCCCTCAGTTTTCCTGATCTGAAGGAGCCATACCTTTTTGTTACAAAGTCGCTCCTGCAAGGGGAAATGGGACCGGAAAAGGCGCACAAAAGAATTGCAGAAGGAAAGGAGGAAATTGGGGAGCGAAAAGCATGCAGGACAATGGTCTCCGGAGAAGGAGATGAGGTGTGGGGACGGTCGAATGAATCTGCTGAGAATGTAAAGAAAAGAGAACCACTGGAGTATTTGTGTTATATAGATCGCTTAGATGAATAGATAAAGTACATAGATGATATAGATTGACAAACAGATGTACAGACAAATACCTAGATAGATAGACAAATGATAGACAGAGATAGATGAATAGACGAAAAAATTTCGCCGGACACTTAAATGTAAAGAAAAGAGAACCACTGGAGTATTTGTGTTATATAGATCGCTTAGATAAAAAGATAAAGTAGATAGATATAGATTGACAGACAGATGTACAGACAAATACCTAGATAGACAAATGATAGACAGAGATAGATGAATAGACGAAAAAATTTCGCCGGATACTTAAATGTAAAGAAAAGAGAACCACTGGAGTATTTTTGTTATATAGATAACTTAGATGAATATATAGATGTAGATAGATATAGATTGACAGACAGATGTACAGACAGATACCTAGATAGATAGAGATAGATGAATAGACGAAAAAATTTCCCCTGATATCATTTCAAGTCTCCAGTTTATACACAAACCAGTTATTGAACTGAGAGAACAACATCATATTCTCAGTTCGTGGAAAGTGAAGGTGCAAAAGGAACACCGAAATGAAATCTTTGGCGACGCTTAAAAACATGGACAAAGAGCTAACCTGACAAGCACAGCAATTGTTCCACTTACCTTTTCGCTCACTATGGAATTCCCTGCTTATTTCAAAAACGTCCCAGAATTCCATTACGTTATGGGGCAGTGCAGCCTGAAATGAGGATATTTCAAATCGAGAAACTTAGAAATGCGTATACAAAGGAATACAAAGGAATTCAAATAGCATCAGACTATTGGGTCATTTCGATGCTTTTTTGTGATAATGGAAGAGATCAGAAACCCACAGATCACTGTGGTAAAAGTAAGAAGGTATGCATTGTTTTTGTATTGACTGCATTCACTGGTTTAAAAGCAGTTACCTAAGTCCTTGGTCCATCATTTCTAGAACTGAAGTGGAAGAGTTCGTCAGGCGTACACATACACACACTTCGATCTTCTCTTCCATCTCAAACTATCCCTTTTCCTGTCCCACCTCTTCTCCCTTTCCTCTATGAAGGTATGTGAAATTAGATTAAGGACACAATGATCTGCTTAGGTCATCACATTATTTTCCGAGAAACAGTTAGAGTGTCAGTATCCCATATACGTATAATATGTACTTAACGTAAGACTATACCATCGAATTGTACATCGTAATACGTTCATTTAAGAAGAGAAAATTCGCCCATTCTACCACAATAATTATGAACGAGAAATCCGGAGGTGACGAGAGAGGCTCATTAATAAAAGATTTGAATGATATTCACCATGGATAGCATTAATGCAGAAGTTGTAAACAATTCATCATTGTAATGAGTTGTAGCTAAAACATGAGTTAGTGGATCGACTTACTTTTGACATTTAATTTATGGTTGGCAAGATGTCTATGAATCCATAAAGGATATATATATATATATATATATATATATATATATATATATATATATATATATATATATATATATATATATATATATATATATATTATGGCTGGGTTACCCGGCGATGCACAAAGAAAATGGCTATCCTGAAAGAAATACATGAAAATGGCCTTTGTTGGTTTTCAAATGGCTTTCAAGGCCGACTGTTTTTTTTTTTTTTTTATTTTACCGCACCATAGAGGTGTGGTAAGCCTGAACCTTGAAAAGTGGCCTTTGTTGGCCTTTAATGCCATGATCTGATACACTTGGATACTACATTTGATCTCAAGGTACCTTCATCATTTCATTTAAGGCCAGGCTCTGGTACCAGTGACTCCTGCCTTTGATCTTGTGGTACCTCGACTGCTATTTGATCCTCATAGGTCGCCAATTTGCAACGAGTGCAGTAAACTAAGTGGTCTGTAAATGGCTTTAGGTGGCCTTTATTGGCCAATTAAGCTACGATCTGGTACTTCAGGTACTGTCTTTTATCCTGAGGTACTTTAATTAGAATTTGACGTGGCTGGTTTGCCTATTTTTAGTGAGCATAGTGAACTGAGTGTACTTGATAAGGTCGGGATGGTCTGAAAATGGCTATCATAGTCAACGTGGGGTAGCTAAAAACCTCGTTCAGATACTGATGAGCATACACCTAAGGTTTAGGGCCTCTAGGTGCCATATAAATCTGTAGTAAGTCTTAGCCTTGGATAACGGCCTTTGTCAGCCTTTAAAGCGGGGCCTGGTACCCTTGGATCATATCTTTGATCAAGAGGTACCGTCATTATAATCTAAGGTTGCTGAGGCTGAATGAAAGTACCTTTGTGTATAAGGCCTGTGTGGAATTTGATTGTCTTTTGTGGCCTCGGATGAACCCTTGAGGTAAACATACTGAAGTCAACAATCTGGCCCAGATTCATAAGTACCTATTAGATAAATCTGTGGCTTCCAAGAGCTACTATCCATAGTCCAGCTTTGAAAGAGGTACGCATAAGCACACAAACACTCGTACGCTTGAAAATTTGAAGACCAGGCATCTGGAGTTGATGGGATTGTACCTGAAATTTTTCAAGAAGATGAATATGTTGTTAATTTGTAAGTTAAGGTATTTGATTACATATGGTTTAATATGAGATGCCTGAGGATTGATTGAATATTTGCTTGGTCTCTTTGTCAAAAGGCAAGGGGTTAAAGTGAATTTTGACTTGATATATATGGGTTAAACTTGTTGTGGAGGTACATAAGTCTGGTTAGAAGCCGTAAAGAGAAATCAAGGACTAAAGATTGGTTGGGTAGGAAGGCAAGACTTACACGAAATGTCTGAGTGTACAGTGGATGTCTTGGAGAAGTGGGTGCAGTGGAAGGCGACATGTAAACGAAACGCGAATTTAGGAAGGAAAAGAGACCAGTAGGAGGCTTAAATGTGAGTCGGAGGCAGGACGAAAATGCAGGCTTAACATTGAAGGTTGTGTAAGTAAAGCGAGTCAGAGAGAGAGAGAGAGAGAGAGAGAGAGAGAGAGAGAGAGAACTGGACGAATTAAAGAATCTGTAAAGATACGAAGCTGGACAGTTGCTACAAACGTTTTTTTTTTTTTGTCTTTGAAGGAAGATAAAGTCCCAAAAAGATGACCGGTCCATTGAATATTTTTATTCTAAGAAAAAGAAATTGATAAGATACAGTATTAAATGCCATGTAACAAACAGGAAGACATTACTAAGTCTGGAGAACAAGGCTGGGTCCAGGGCCGAGTAGCTAAACGCACGGGAGACACTGATCTGGAAGGACAGCCATGCCAACAGGCCCGCTGAAGAAGAGCACAAATTGGATTGCTAGAATTAGCGAGATGAACCAAGAAGGTTGGGACTGTGGGAAACACGATCACAGGAACTAGGCTATGAAGGACTCTGGACGAAGTAGTTCTTACTGCTGTTGTATACAGCAATAATGAGTGGCTTATGAACAGTAGTTTAGAGACAAAGACGAAGTAGTTCTCACTGATGTTGTATACAGCAATAGTGAGTGGCTTATGAACAGTAGTTACAAGGTCTTTGATTTCGATTGCTGGTCGACTGGTAACCGCAGGCTGATTTTTCCTACACCAGCGTGTAATTTTCCAGTCGTTCAGTATGGAAATGCTGGTTTACAGGAAACCTTACATACACGTATTTCTTAAGATTCATATTTTCGTTTATATGTATTGATAAGCAGTACCGGCTCGTGACAGTGCATATTAGAGGGGTTGTAAACAACTCGTGACTAGAAAATTACATTTGATAGATTTTTATTTACCTAGGCTTGTACAGTATCTATAGATGGACAGTTGATCTTCTCAACGTAGGCCATTTCTTGGATATGAAATCCTTGCTATGTTGATCTAAAGTAAGGACATTGCCCACACCTTTCTTAATTAAATTCTCTATTATTTTCAGATATGGTAATTATTAGTGGACATCACTGTGGTTTGTCAAACAAAAGTTTTTGAAAAGTTTGAAAAAATACATCCTTGTGCTTCCACAGTCGTTATCGGTGTTTGTTGAAATTTTCTTAGTTTGCAGTTTCAGAGAATGTTTATTATATATAAACAGCTATCGTTCGTGACTTTCGGTGCGTCCTTGAGATTTTATGTGGCTTAATTTCATCTCTCGTGTCAGCTACACTAAGTTCAAAGTTTGTCTCTCTTAATCAGTGGGATAAGCCTCGTGTGATTGAGTGAACGTATAGCAATCATAATTTTTAGCATATGATGAAGAGTAATTTGCAATAATATATTTACTTGCTTCCATATGATTGATGAAAGTCTTTCAACTGCAGGAGAATCGCATCGTAATATACGTTTACAGTTTATTTATTTGCTTTGGAATTTCTTATATTTGTTGGGCTTATATATATATATATATATATATATATACATATATCTCATCTTTCTAATTGTGGAATTCAAAGCATTTAGAGAGACAGTGGTCTTGGTGGCTACACTAGTCATCTTCCGTTATCGACAAGGAGAAAATTGAGGTAACACAAGGTAAAGCTACAGTTACCCCGTAAAATTCTATGACGTCACAGTTCCTTACGTTTTCTCTGGTGATCATTTTTAGAAAATGGGATGTAGGTATTCGCAATTTTATATTGTGATGTCTAATTTGTAATGTATTCATTATGTCGAAAAATATCAGTACTTAGACATAATTTTGAAGCATTGACAAATGCTATAATGTGGTACAGTAGTACAAGAAGTTCAACGAAATATTCTCTGGCTGAGTCGTCAGAGAAATTACCAAAGCTGTGCCAAAGGAATGAGACACCGTGGCTCTCTACCCTGTACCTCAGACACCACGTTTGATTTGGTCATTGGCAGCGTGGCGCTCGCTCTGGGAGGATGTTCTGTGCGGGATAGAGGTGTAACGAGGTTCGTTAAGTGATGTCGATGTAAATTGACTGAATAGAAGAGAGAAGAGATGAGTAAAGGGTGGCATATAGACTATATGGTACATAGATAATCAGATGGAGAAGTTCTGAATAATAGTGGTTGGGCTACTGGTGCTGTTAGACTTTGGTCTGTCTGTTATAAGCTGTAGAACTCCCATAACGAAACGTGGTCAGTTTCCTGAGCTTTTCTGGTGAGATGGGTATTGGTAACCGTACAGCGTCGTTTGCGAAATTATATATCATCATTGAACGTCAAACGTTTGATTACGAGTTCTCGTATATTACTGCTAGTGAAATCAGACAAAATTATCCTTAAATAGCAACTGTGTTAACCTTCGCTTTATAAGCTAAATATGTTTGAATCCGTCAAGCATGATATTGTAATTGTTTATCATTTTGGGAATCATGTTAGTAAGGCGATGTAACCTCTTCTAAATCATTATTTCAAATTGTGATTAAAACCGAACATTTTATGCGTATTTAATTACCACATCAATCAAGCCCGGACCGGTGTGTTTTGGTCAAGTTATTTACTAGTGTGGATACCCAGCCTCTATGTTTAGCCAGTGAGAAGAAAAGAAACAACCCGCTCAACCAATAACAAAGCAATATTCGCAGACTCGACCAATCAGGCAACAGGAAGCATGTCAACAAACAAGCGGTTTCCGGCAGCGCCCCGCCCCTTATCTAATGTGACAGCATTTTTAGTGTGCATCTGCACTCTGTAGAAGCAAGATGCTATGTTACTTTTTTTTTGTAGAAATGTGATAACTAACTGATAGGCTATCCCAGCTTTTCCCATAAGCGTTAAAGGGAACTTATTGACTTTAGAATGTCTGTGATAGAACAGTATTCCAGCAGCATCTCTTTCTGCTATAGCAGATGCTATTTGTGAAAGTGATTAAATGTGCGTTTGGGTTATACTAATAAGGATTAAGGGCACGTTAGCCCACGATAGCGAGTCTACATTTTTTTGTGTGTGGATATTGTATTGATTTTATTGTCGCAACATTTTTCGACCTTCTGTTTTGCGGAATTGGAAAATATAGATAAATGTTGTGTTTACGGAATTACTCTCGACCATGTGACAACTCTCCAGCGGAAGAACCCGATCAACCACCCGAGATCGAGAATGGATTTACAGGCAGTGGCTGTGTGTCCGTCATTGCCGCAGTTGCGTCTGCTGGCCGCGAGTGTTGCCCAGGATCCTCACGTAGTGGCGAGTATTGTGTTGGTTTCTGTTACAGGCTCACGGTCCTGCTGGTACGTAGGCAGGATCTGGTCGAAAGGGGGTGGGTGGGTAGGTGTAGGACTATTAGCCAAAATTATTATGTAAAGTTTAAAACATATCGGTTTTGTAAGGACACACCGTTTGAGAGGACTTAACGCTTATTGAGTCATATACATGTTCGAAAAAAAAATAAATTCTCATGCAATTTTTTTTTTCAGCTTATGAGACCGATGACCATTTTGGGCTAAATTTACATTATTGGTTTGATAAAGATGCTCATCACAGTAGGGAAGTCGTCGTGTTCATTGAAACAGTAATATGCTTCAAAGTAATATGCTTTTGTAGATGTCACTGTTTTAAGAGGGATGCAGTGTTGAAGAAGATGGTGATTGCAGTAATGATGTTATCATGGTGTGTGAGTAGCTGGTAACCATTGCCCAAGCTAGGTCATCTTAGGGGATTTCTGATGTTTGACCACAACAAATGTTATGGCAGTGGTTATAATGTGGTCCCTTGTAATGAAGCGCATTTGTGTAAACTAATCTGGGTAAAAGTGGATGGGTCTGCTTTTTGTATAGTATATAATTGTTTTTATGTTGTCATTGGATAGGAGTTATGAAGGATGAGGTCGAAAGACGTCCCTCGATGTTAGACATCACTTCCTTAAATGATGTCGAACCTGGCCTTAGTGACTAGAAGTCTGTTGTCGTGTCTTACTGTTTCTAGAGTCTTGGGTGTACTGCAAAAGATTAAAGTACTGTATTACATCAAGGTACTGGTCCAGTTTTATGAATTCTCGCGGGCACTGAAATCACCGGGAACAGAATTCATCGAGTGAGAAAGCGGTGTCGTGGGGGGGGGGGGGGATAGGCTGGCTGGCTAGCACACTTAATTTCTGTAGTAATTTAGATACACTGACGACATGCATTCAACCATTATTTTGCTGAATAGCAGCAGTAATCACGGAGCAGTGCAGGAACAAAATCATCAGTTTTAGTGGTTAGAAAACTGCATCTGGTCGGGAGTGGGCGGTCATTGGCAAGATGATAGTCTTTCTTTGCAGGAATGTTTTGGTAGAATTCTGGTTAAGAATATATTTTGGTCATTTTCATCACTAACAAATCTTAAAATGTTTATTGATGGTGTTGGTTGTATTAATCTTCCAGGGCGTGTATATCTAAGGTCTGGCGAACAGCTGTTAGCAGGTTAGTAATGGAGAGTATCGGGTTTCACATTT
This sequence comes from Panulirus ornatus, assembly GCF_036320965.1. NCBI lineage: Eukaryota > Metazoa > Arthropoda > Malacostraca > Decapoda > Palinuridae > Panulirus > Panulirus ornatus. The sequence goes on along the minus strand of NC_092239.1, from coordinate 38,334,514 downwards.
GACGCCTATGACGAGAGGTTTATTGTCCACATTTAGGTGATGAGCGTATGGTTGCTTGGGGGTGGGTTAGGATTGGAGTTCACACCAAGGAAGGATTCTCACAAAGCAACAGCTACCCTGGTGATTCAGCTGTTGAAAGGAGTTAATCAGCTTCAGGGACGAATACGAGGAACTGATAACCCACGTAGGTATCCTAGCTGCTACGAGACCTTGTCAGTTACAGCCATGCTGAATGAAGAAGGGAATTATTAGATGTAGGTAGAAATCGGTCCCTTATCACGTAGGTTATGGACAAGCCCACGGCATCCCCTCTGCACCTCAAGGAAAAAATTCCAGAACGGTTTGGGGAAGCGACTGTAGACTGTGGGAGCAGTACGCTCGCAGGAAATGAGATGTATAGAGTGTCGGTGAGTGGATGACGTATGAGGCACGCCGGGCGAGGGGGGCATGACTGGAGGCGGGGTGAGGTAGGGGAAATGAGTGACTTGTCAGGCGGGTCGAAGCGTCTAGGTTTGGCCAACGCAGGAGACTTGCGATCCTTCCCTTGTTGAATGCCAGACGTAGGTCACGATTCATTAGCTCTAGGGTTTTGCAGGTGTAGTTCAGGTGGAGACGAAGCTACGGCGCACTTCATCAGACGACCAACAGGGCTGCCAGACGTATGACAGAAGGTTGTTTAGCTCCCACTGATACTTTTCTGTATGCCTTAATGATGGGCGATATCAGACATATTGGTCCTCCATTTAAACCACATTTATAGAAGGATAATAAAAGAGTGCCACAAACTAAGACATTGGTGATTAACTCGTTTTTATAAAGGTAATTCAAATGTTTAGTGAACCCAGGCTTGTTTGAATGATTAGACGTAGCCATAGAGATTAAAGTACCCATCTATTCTGTAGCACTACTATTATGCATGCTTTGTTCTACAAGAAACGAAACTCAAAGGTGTATCCCTCCCACCTTCCCCTAGTTGTCAGAGAAATTACCTTAGTCACAAAAGAGAAATGAGACAGTGAAGCTCCAAATCTGCTTCGAGTTAGCTCATGAACGGGTTTGTTGTGGTTCGTATCCGAGGCACAGAAGGTCATTGCTTTTCTCGCGCTCATTCGAGAAGGTTGAGGTTGATTAAGTGGGAGGAGGTTCGTCGCGTAACGTCGCTGCAAATGGACTCTATACAAGAGACAAGAGGTGAGTCGAGTGTGACATAGAGACTGCATATCGTGGATAGATAATGAAAAGACAGAGAATGAGATATTAAGACTGTTTCACCACTAGAAAGTTTCCTGATATGTGGCCTTGTGGTTAGACTTGCTGCGTGCGTTGCCACTTGTCGAGAAAGGTGTAAAGAATTGATTGCATAATGAGACGTGAGCAATATGTAGGGATGTAAAGGACTATTGTAGATAGGTTCATGTGGGAATATCCATGAGGTTATGGAAAACTGGCGTCATTCCCATAAAGCGCAAGCAACCAATACCTAGTTTAAGTTTGCTGAAGGTGGAGGGGTTCTCCTCGGCTTGTACCTTCTGGTCCATTTTTTATGGTTATCTTCCGAAGAAAATCCGATGAATATTTAATGTGGATGATCTTTTACGATAAAAGAAATATTGATTCCTTCAAGACTTGATAAGATTCTCTTATGTCAAAAGAATACGAAGCTTCGAGGATCAGGACCTTGTGTGAAGAAATTAACTCTGAAGATTTTTCCAGTTTTAAAACGCAAGTCGGTGCTGAATGGTTGAAGTAGCAGTGTGGTTGGACAACTGGTCGTTCGTTAGATGAGGCCTTGAGCTAGGAACCGGTTACGCTGCTTCGGGCAACCGTAATTTTGTGAAGAATTATGACTCTTCCTTTGTGTGTATTGTTATTTCCGCTGCTTTACCGTTCTTTTGATGGTGTAGGAATCCAATCAAGCAGCAGCATTTAATTAGTGCGTCAGGAGGAGTTCACTACATTTCGATTTTCTACGTCGAGATCATCTTAGGAAAATGTCTGGTTGAAAGATGGATGGATGATGACAAAAGGAATTCTTCGAGGAAGAGTTCAGAAGGGAACGAAAAATGGAAAATCATTTAGAAGGTAGACGGCCAGAGTTTGACTGAGCTTGCTTAAAAAGTGCTTATATTATGTGCAGAGCATATTTTCTTTACAAAACGATGTGCACATTTTATGATCTATTACTGCAATATTAATGCAGTTATTTGGAGGAGGATGTGCATAAAAAGAGCTTTGTTGTACATGTTTGTTACTGCGATGAAGACCGACTTTGCATTGATATACCGGTGGTAAATTTTTGAGGTCTGGAATTGGTAGATTAAATGGATTAGGTTAGGAAAGTTTCTTGTAAGATTTTATTGGGTTTGTTTATCCCAGTGAGATTACTGAAGACTGTTCCAGGAGCCATAATGGAGCGACTCTGTCGAGGTGCATTTTGGTTCATAAATCCGCACAACTGAATCTATGCAGTTTAAGTTCCGTTCTTGTACTTTCCGCCTTGGATTGAATGTATAGGTTTATTTTCAAGTTCATATAGTTAAAGCCAAGTACAGTGTTTATGACTGTAGGGACATATTTTGAATAAACCGAGTCATGGGGTTTTTAATTATAATATTTTGAATTCGGTACAAATTTACGTAACTTTTCACCAACCAGTTTTCCTGATTTTTACCTTTAAGAAAAAAACAATTTTACCGTGACTGCAAACTTTCTAATTAACTAGAATGGCATATTCTTAATTATGAACCAATGTAATCTCAGTCTTCTTCAGAGATTCTGATGTTTTCTTCAAGGTAATTTAATTTTAGGGGTCGAAAGTGTCCAACCGTCTGAATATTGGGCATTTTACGATTTTATAAAGATCAATAACTTTATACATATGTAGATAAGATAGGAGTTATAAGTGCCCTACTGTCAGAACATATAAGCAGTAAACATTATGGTCAGTATGACGGAACACCTGACCATGTAATGTATTTTTTATTACAGGAGCGGCTGTCCCTGGTCTTGGATACCCCCGAGTGGATCTGACCTTGAGTGACGGCTAATGCTTCACACTCCTGTACGACAAGGTAAGCTTAAAAAAAGAAAAGATACCTCACGTATCAGTAACAGATGTCATAATATGGAATTAATTGTGCTTGATATGCTCTGTTTTTACGTTGTACTCATGTATCAAGTGACAGATGTCATAATTTGTAATTAATTTGCATGCTATACTCGATTTTTACGTCATGAAGATTCCATTTATTTTTTTTTTTCATAATTCCTCCTTCACTTTACAGGTAGGTGAAACTCTACGACTCCTCAGGGGATATAGGACAACGCGACTGCAAGGTAAGTTGATTCAGTGTTTTCATGTTCGTGGTGTGAGGCCTCGTACTCGCGAAGCTGACTAACAGTACAGTGTTCATGTCCCTGAACCTGGCCGATGCAGGATGGGTCCCCAGCTGAAGATAAAGTTTGTAAGTAAGTAGTTGGAGAGGATCAGGGGGCACTGCTTGTTACGGATGATGTGAAGGGTAGCTGATGATTTGACGGTAAATCGTTATCTGGGATACAACCGGCAGAGGTGAGCGTTCCTCCCGGCATAGTTTCTTGTTCGCAGTGGGGAATCGATAGCAAAGATAACGCAATTAGGTTAGTTTTTTTACTAACACGTGTTTCGACAATTGAGTCATTAGCAGAATATATGACAGCGAGGCTGCATGCTGTTCATACACATCTTGCTAATCTAGAAACGGGACGGAGCTGAGTTGGGGTCCTCAAGATTGGTTTTTCTGCTGTTGTCCTCACTTCTGTAACGCATTATGTAAAGCAAGTTCCTTTAGATGTCTTCTTCCAGGGTCAACACAGAGAGGCAAGCCGTCACTGCCCTGAAAGGTTACCCTGTGTCCGAGTCGCTGTGCCAGTGGCGTTCATCTCCGTTGAAGACGAAGGTCCCAGACTTGACGCATAAGGAGACGAGGTCCGTGTAGACGTCGTTGTGCTCGTGGGAAGTCCTCACTCGTGTCATCCATCACCCAACCAACCGCTGCTGCAGCTCCCTCCACCGGTATGTTGGTGAAGAGTGATTCCACGTCGAAGCTGGCCATTTCCCTTCTTGATGTTGGCATTCTCCAACCTTCTTATCAGCATCGGGTGCCAGTGGTTGATCCCATGGCACTTATAAGTGCGGTAAGGTGTGTGGTGCTGATAACTGAGATCGTATTGGTCTTAGTGGTGTTCTTGATCTATGAGTCTTTTGGAAACCCCTCACAAACGTGAGGCGAGGGGCTTCTTCCTTTTTTTCTGTCTTCTTCATATTCCTCTCTTTTCTTGCGTGAATTTCTTGGCCTCTTCTTTCGCGAGTCCTAGTTTCATGCTTGAGTATCGTCAGGTCGCCCAGTCTTCTTGTATACTTCCTTGGCTATGATGACTATTCTTCCTCATTTAGTCTGGGTGATAACGCTATTCATTTTATCCTTTCACAGTAACTTCAGTGCACTGAGAAAGGGTAAGGACTTCGATTATTCGCCAACGCCTTGTAACTTGCTGTCACTCGGTTTAAATTCTCTGCCTGTGTCGTTGTTTCTCAAGTCGTGGTTCTTTGTATGTACTCTGTAAGGTCCTTTTAATGCCCTTGTCGTTCCCGAGCCCCAGAAATAATGCCTACAGGTCCTCATCATCGAAGTAGCTAGTCGAAAGTTGTTAAGATCTCGTCTTCTTGCTGCCTTCCATACTCGGATGTACAAGCATGCACAGATCCTTCAATTTATGTCCCGTTTTCTCCCAATGTCGGGCATTTTCAGCTCCCATCACTAAATGATTACGAAGATGGACGGTGCGAAGGTTGTTTTATATTTTGTAGCCGTGGTTGTTGCACCCCTATCACAGATGCGCCCTCCCGCTCTCTGTGAAAGTCTTCTCTTGGTGCTGTTGTCTCGGTGTTGACCTTGGTAGAACTTGTTTAGCAGCAATACAGTCGAGTAGAAGTTTCTTCAGATTTGTATAAATGGCCTTTTTTTTTTCACTACGTTTTCTATAGCTATCCTCAGATGAATGAATATGACTAATTCCCTTCTGGGAAGATCAGCCGATCTGATAGAGGTTGATAATCGTCGACTTTACAGAACGAGAGTAATGGCCAGCTTCGACGTAAAACCGCTCTTAACCACTGTACTGGTGGAGGGAGGTCTAGCAGCGGTTGGAAGGGTGACAAATGGCATGATTGAGGGCAACACAACAGGAGTCTGGAGCGACTACACGGCCCTTGTCCTCCTATGCTTCAAGTCTGGAATCTTCGTCTTCAATAGAGATGAATAATACCAGTAGCACAGCAGCCGGGCTATGTGGTCGCCTTTAAGTGGAGTGATTACCTGCTTCTTGACCTCTTGAAGAGGACCGCTGCAACACCACCTTCACAGAGGGGGCGACCTGGCTGTGTTCCGTTGACGACGTGGTTTTTGGTTTGTTCAGTTGACTGAAGGAGGCTGATGTTGCTTACGAGTTACAATCTGCTATAAATGGAATGAGTTTAAATGTTTTGATATTCTTTATTTCAACTTTTGGTATCAATTATTGTGACATGAAATTATTTGTCTAATTTTGCGTATTGAGGTCAGATAGATCTAATAATAATTATATTAAGTAGTTGCTTTCAGTTGTCTTCTTCCAGGTTCTTCACAAAGAAGCAGGCCATCACTGCACTTACAGGTGACTCCATGGCCAGGCCGCCTTGCTGTTGGTATTTATCATTGCTGAAGACGAAATACCCAGACTTGATGCATAAAGAGACGTGGTCCAAGCATTCGTTCGTGGCTGCTGGTGGGACGCCCTTACTCACGTCATCCACTACCTTTCCAACTGCTTCTACAGCTCCTTCCAGCGGTACATTGGTAAAGAGTGATTTCACGTTGAAGCTGGCTATTTCTCCGTTCGGAAAGTTGACGTTTTCCAACCTCCTTACCAGATAGGCTGAGTTTCTCGGATGGATGGTTGGCTTGCTTTATTAGAGACAAGGGGGAGGTGGGACTTCTTCCAATAGGTGTTTGTCTTAGCTTTCTCGGTCTTGTTCATTGTCCGCCTTCGTTCTCGAGAGCAACTCTTGGCTTCTTAAGTAACATGTCCTTGTAGCATGGTGGAGCATGTCAGGTCGTCCAGTAGTTCCACCAGGTTCTTGTATACTCTCTCCCTTGTCTGTGATCACTGTTCCTCCTCCATTGTCATCCTGGGGGTTTACGACAAACTCGTCTTATTCCAATGCCTTCATGGATATAATGCACTTCCTTGGCAACGCCTTCGGTTATTTTGCAACTTCTTGTAGCACACTTTCACTTTGTGTATATCATCTGTCTTTGTCTCTTTTTGTCCAGTTTTGGTTCCTCGTAACGTGCTTAATGAAGCTTGTCCTGTTCGTGACCTCGTCGAACCTCAGACTCAAAAGTAGTGTCTCCTGCAACTCACATTCGAAGATCTCCTCTTGCTGTCCTCCATGGGTTGAGAGTGCTCAGTGCTTTAATGACCTGTTTTCACATACTGTCCTTAGTCCTTCATTTTCGGCTTCGTTACTATGAAGCTGGGAGTATCGATAATGAGTAGGTTGCCCACGAGTTCTTGTATCTTCTATTCAAGGTTCTTGCAAGAGTTTCGTTGAGAGTGTTCTTCTGGTGCTGTTGTCTGGGTGCTGATCTTTGCAGTAACTCTTGGCAACACAGTCGAGTGCATATTCCGATTTTCGTCAAATTCAAATCTCTTCTATACGCCTTATTCCTTTTCCTCTTGGCTCCGATCTTCATTTCTACTCTCAGATAAATGAATAGGATTCAGGCCGGTGGGATCCACTTAGGGGAAGTTCAGCCAAACTGATAATGGAGGTTGGAGAATGTCAGCTTGAGGAGAAGCATGGCCAGCTTCAGTGTGAAATCACTCTTCACCAATGTGCCGGTGATGGGAGCTGTAGCACCGGTTGGTGAGGACGACATACCAGTAGCCAGGAACAACTAAACGGACCTTGTCTCCTCATGCATCAAATCTAGGCCCTTCGTCTTCAACGGAGATTAATACCAACACCACCTTGGCCTGGCCAGTGGATCGCCTTTAAGTAGTGGTGGCCTGACTCGTTATGAAGACCCTGGAAGAAGACCAATACAATCACCCGCTTGTATTAGAGGGACGACCTGGTTGTGTAACGGTGACCACTTGGTCATCGTCACATCAAGAACAGACCCTCGGGAGACTGTAAGGTTGAGTGTGGTATACAAGAAGATACGAATCTCAGTCACGTCATCTGAGTCTCAGGTTTGGTTCTCTTTGATGTGAAGATGACCACAGAGTCAGCATAATGCCACCACGGCTCCCCATTCTTGAGCAGGACCCTCTTGCAGTAAGCATATCTTTCCCTTTACACTCGATAGTTTATTTAGGGGAGGATTGTAACGTTTTTGGCCTGTTTGGCTTCCCGAAGAAACCAGTGTTTTATACAAAGTATCGTTTATACGGGATGAATAATTGATTATATGTATTTCATTATTTTTTTTTATATCCATTATTCTGAGTTTTTTAAGAACTATTTAATTATTTTTACTCGTAGAATTTTGATGTTTAAAGAAACGAATTCTTGTGCTAATGATCTTTGCTGTCGAGAATGCTCGTAAATCTAAATAGTTTATATACTTAAATGAACTGGTGCTTAAACATCATCTTCCAGAGTCTCCATAGAGGCTGGCCATCATTACCCTTATTGATGACCATGTGGCTAGGCCGCTGTGATCTTCGTGCTCATCTTCGTTGAGGATGAAAAGCCCAATCTTGACCCCCCTGGAGTGGCGAGGTTCAAGCCGCCGTTCCTGGCTGCTGATGGTAATGCCCATAATCATGTGATCCATCCCCATCCAACCGCTGCTGCCATAGCTTCCTCCACCGGTATATTGGTGAAGAATGACCTCGCACCGGAACTGGCCATTTCTCTGTTCTTGCTGTTGTCTTTCTCTTACCTCCTTATCAGCTCGGGTAAATATCTCAGATGGGTATTAGTGATTGATCCCAGGGCACATAAAGATTTGGTCAGCCTGTTGCCTAGCCTGTTTGTTGCGTTGCTGATGCCTGACTTGGTATAACTCTTGCTGGTATGTTTGGTTTATGAGTCTTCGTTAACCTGACATAAATGTGGATCGGGGGCTTCTCCGAATATGTATGGCGGTTTCTTTCCGTTCTCGGTTTTGTTCATTGTTTTCAATATTCGAGTGAACTTCTTTGCTGTTTCCCTTACGTGTCCCTGTGTGCTGGACTACGTCGTCAGTTTATTCAGTATTCCACCATCATAGGTGTATATTCCCTTATACTTGATGGCTATTCCTCCTCCTCCTTTGGCAGTCAGGGTGATTACGATATTCTCATCCTTCTCAGTGTCTTCAAGACTTTGATTTCCCTTCTACGAGATCTAAGGTCATTTGCCAACGCCCCATTCCGTACTGTCACTCACTGTATAAATCCTATGCCTCCGTCGTTGTCTGAAGTCGTAGGTACTCTGTAAGCTTATTGAAATGTCATTGTCGAACCTAAGACCTAGAAATAGAGCCTGGAAGCCCTCATCTTTGAAGTAGCTAGTCAATAGATTGTCCAGATCTCGATCTCGTATCCCACCTGTCTTCCATATGCTGTTGATGCATAGATCCTTCAACTTACGCTCTGTTTTGTCCCACTGTCCTTGGTCCTGCATTTTCGGCTCCATTGCAAATTAGTTGGAAAGATGGACGGTACATAGGTTGTACCTGAAGTCCAGGTTCTGTCTACCCTCTCGCAGGTTTACCCTCGAGATCTCTGTGAAGATAACTATTCTTGGTGCAGTTGTCTGTGTTGAATTGTTCAGCAATGCAGTCGCGTAGAAATTTCTTTAGATTTGTGTGAATGGAATCTCTCTCCATGTGTCGTATTCCCCTTCCTCTTCGCTACGTTTACCACTGTAACGCTCAGACAAATGAGTATGATTGTCAGTGGAACCCATCTGGGAAATTCGGTATACCCGATAAAGAGGTTGGAAAATGTCTACTTTATAACCAGAGAAATGGCCAGTTTCGACAATTCTTAACACATGTACCGGCAGAGGGAGCTCTAGCAGAGGTTGGAAGGGTGACAGATGACATGATTGAGGACAACAAACCAGAAATCTGGAACGACCACATGGCCACTGTCTCCTAATGCTTCAAGTTTGGAATTTTCGTCTTCGACAGAGATGAATGATACCAAAAGCAGAGCGGCCTGGCCATGGAGTCTCCTTCAAATGCAGTGATTACCTGCCTTTCTGTGAAAGTTATCTTCTCTAATTGCTATTGTCTGGGTGCTATTTTTGGTAGAACTCGATCATTACTACAGTCGAGTAGAAATTTCTGAAGATTTGTAGAGTTGGGAATCCTCTTAAGGTCGTACTCCAATTCCTCTTCGCTAGGTTTGGCATTGCTTCCCTCGCACGATTGAATGCTATTCATTTAGTGGGGACCCACCTGGGGAATCTGGTCGACATGATGCGGGAGTTGGAGGATGTCAGCTTTATGAACAAAGAAGTGGCCACCTTCGACGTGAAATGACACTTCACCGACAAACAAGTGTAGGGAGTTATAGCAGCAATTGGAAAGGTTCTGGATGACATGAGTGAGGACGAGCCATCAGGACCCAGGAATGAGTACATTGGCCTTATCTCCTTACCCTTGGAGGTGAGGCCCTTCGTCTTCAACGGAGATGAATACATACATCTCAGCGGTCTGGCTACAGTGTCACCTGTAAGTGCAGTAATGGCCTGGATGTTTTTGGAGACCAGGTAGAACCACTATAAGCACCTGGTTGCGTTGTGTTGACGATGTGGTTATCACTCCAAGGAGAACAGACCTTCATGAGGCGTTGAGGGAGTTTCCTGTCTTCGCGAAAATACCTCCTTTAAGATAATTCTTTAGGTCTTCATATCCAATTTCTTTTTCTATCAGAACTTGCATGCATGACACTGAGGTATACACCGATTTTTTTTTTTGAATTGATCGTAATACCTTTAGAATAGACAGTTTACTGACGGCAAAATATTATGAAACAATACCATCTGGTTCTCAGGGTTAGATGATATCTCCTGTGTAAAAGATAATTGATCTATGAAGTACCCTCTTGAAGGGAAGGGTTGATATTGGATTCGAGAAGTGTAGGAACTGACGCAAAGAACACCTTGGAATACTTTCTCCCTTAATCTTGTAGCAGATTGTTAGACTTATTATTGATACGATTCCTTCGTTCAGTTTTTCTTCGATACCGATTGTATCGGATGGCATCAGTATGAGCGAATTGTAACGTTTTTACGGTGATTCTAGTACGCGAGTCCCTAATGATACCAGGGAAGTTAGGAAGTGGCCCTTTGGTTGTTGTTGTGTGAGGTTAAACCTCTCTACAACTCAGGAGGTGCGGGCCCTGTACCCTGGGGCGGCCCTCTGTTGGTGAGGGACCTAAGCATTGGGTCTAGGGGGTTGGGCTTGTTATCCCACCAGGCCCCCACGAGAGCTATGCTCCCTCTGGACCCTTTGGGTGATAGAAAATGGCCGTACCTCGTACATATTTGAAGGCAACTGTACGGTATCTTAGCTCCTGTACTAACTCATCACGTGAAACGGCAAATAGAACAGAGGTCGCAACTATTCTCTTATTCAACACCACTTTCTAGTGATTGACTACTATCTTCCGCTATATCTGAACCTGCATCGCACTGGTGTACAGTTATTAAACGTTTCTCTTTCACAGAGCTGCTCAAGTAAACTCGCTGTGACATCGGACGTTTTCATTCGACCTGTCTATTACAAGGAGCTGTATCATGTTACTGAGAATTAACGTTTCACTCCATTTAACGGCAGTTCACTAAGGTTCAGAAGACGTTTCTCTCGATGGTTTTTAACGCATTAACACATCCTGTGTTGAAGAGTAACTCCTTCGAACATTTTTCATCTCTTCACGAGACTTGACTACATATCCCATAGCGTTACAAGAGCTTTTTACGCATCCTTCAGTGATTCGTATCATGATTCAGCTGGTGTTGGAGGACGCTTGTAAACGCCTTTTTTCTCTACTCTTAAGTTGCGCGATGCGGCGCGACAGCCGCCGGTCTGAAAAGAGGTCATTGAAGCCTCCTGCTGATTTATTTACGAAGAGAAGACGCTAAGAGCCGGGAGCTTGTGAAAGGCAAGAGGGTGGGCTGGAGAGCAAAAGGTGGGCATAAAGACTATTTTCCTTGCTCATGGAGGCGTGAAAACCTCTTTCATGGCTAGTGACTTGGTGCGAGAGCTTCACTGGGTGTAGAGCACAAAGCAACTCGCACCACACACTTTCTTATTTTTTTCTCTCTCTCTCTCCCAGTTAGCCCTAGGTGTATGAAGGCAAAGCTTTAGCATTCTGTATCTTGAAGACCCTCCGGGGATATCTTAGCTTTTTACAGACTTATAGCTACACTGGTGACATGACTGTGATTTTAGGTCTGATTTTTGCCTCTTCCTGTATGTTCGTTCTTCCTCAGGGCTACTTCGAAGATGGTCCCTCGAGCTGGTCTTGTAGACAGAGGGAGAGACGTACGTTAAGTCTCACTGCTTGTCCAAAGTACCCGAAACCTACTGTCATTGCACACGATACTAGATGGTGCCATTGGTATTCAATTCCTTGACGCTCACCTTCGTTGTGTATAACGTTACAGTTGTTCCCATGTAAACATCGGTGTGAAACGTTGCAAATTCGTGCAGTGTATGCTCGTAACAGTACTCTCTTCTTTCATGAGATCATCAAACATGATTTTTGAGATATACGATGCTTTGTGCTTTAATGATATTATGAATGTAATATTCGTTCTGTTAAGAACGCGAATGTTTACAGTGCCATCTTGTTTAGTAGCTGGTATTCGAAATTTTTTTGATATGTTGTCGTGTAGAAGATGGAGATTTAGTATATTTGTGGACTGAAAGCCAGCTGGCCACGTTTGGCTGAGGTAGGAAGATAAGACAGCTTACCTGGGTCGAACACCCGACAGCCACTGAAGTGCTGGTTCAGTGAGCCGCGTGTCACTTTATCCCAACCAACACCCAAGGCAGGTTGTACCTGTGATTTACTTCCGTGGTCGGTGGCTTCCTATAGCCTCCTGAGAGAGAGAGAGAGAGAGAGAGAGAGAGAGAGAGAGAGAGAGAGAGAGAGAGAGAGAGAGAGAGAGAGAGAGAGAGAATAATGTCTCACTAAAGGGACTGGTGCTGTGAAGTGATCAGACACTGGGAATGTATTTGCTGTCAGGATCCTGATTTGCATATTGGTGTACCTGTGGGACCTCTGGTTAAAATGGCGTTACTCTTTGTTACTGAGGAAAACCTTTATAAGCAGGAATCAAAAAGGAAGAGAAAGATGACGTGTTAGGGAACCGTGTTTCGCTGACGGAAAAAACTCATTGTTTTTTTCTCTACCCTGTATCATCAAAGAGAACGTCCCTGAAAATGTAGGTTAAGAAAAAGTCGTTATCATCATTAATCCAAGAGGGAAAAAAAAGATATACTTGCCTCTACCGAGATTTTTATTAGGTAGATGCTTCGAAAAATGAGATTCTCTTATTTCACCTGGGACTTGGGGAATTATATTTCGTTCACTTAAACGTATGGCGAGAGTCGTAAGGTAGGATCACCTTTAGATAAAGTTGAGTGAGAGAAGTGGCCAAAGAGTAGAATGAGTTGCTGAGACAGTTCCTGGGACTGGAGGATACATCGTGGGTTAGCAAAGTGAGGAGGTGGGGGCGAGCGAAAGGAGCGTTGATAATGGAAGAAGGTTGAAGAGAGGGTGTAAGACGACAAACTGAAAGGTACGAGATTGTTGGAGGTTAGGCTAATTGGACACGCACATGGGTAGAGACATGGTTGGACTCGCACATATGAAGGAAATGGCATCGCTGGATGTGCGTTAGGGAGGAGGGAGTGAGTGAAAGGTATAATAAGGTATTGGTGAGAAGTGATAGTGTGTTGGTGGAAAAAAAAACGAACTAGAGCAGAGGCATGAAATCCAATAGGGTCGAATGTGAGAAAATGATAGAAAGTTGCTGTTTCATGGAGCCCGCGCTACTCTGCTGTCGTTACCAATACCCAGCTGTCATCTTTTTTTTTTGAGAGGCGATTGCACAATTATTGTGTTGATGGAGCATCTGCATGATAACATGTCTGGCTACGCCATATTCATCCTAGGTTTTGTCCTCCCGTACTATTGCCATCACTGGTGGTGGTGTGTGCCAAGATATCCTCCCATTGTTGTGCTTGGAGAGGAGTATTATTCCCCACGAACCAAATACCGCATAAGGTTACCATCAAGAATCCATCCGACTTGCTAACCAGCATAACCGGGCCACCATTATCCTTTCTGGAACCTCCCCTACAATAATTAAACCACTTTCGTCCTTCGCCATCCACTCCCTTTGGAGCCTTCACTGCCATGCCTCCGCTGTAAGAGCACCACCGTACATTTTTGGGAAGGCTGGCGTATACTGCCCGTTCTTGTCTCCTTGCCATTGTTATGTGAAAGGTTATGAGCTGAGGGGCGAAGTAAGGGGAGGTCTGTAGAGGGTTTGAGTTGGGGTAGTGGTTGGTGGAGAGGTGAGAGGAACCGATGGTTGAGGATGAGGGTAGCGGTTGGATGAGGCGAAGTAAAAGTGCGAGAGCGATGAGGAAGGAAGTGTGTTAGGGGTAAAAGCGTGAGGGAAGGTGATGTAAAGCGATAGGTCCTAGGGCGCAAGGAAGGAATGATGGGTTGAGGGGAAGGGATGGATGAGTAGAAATGAGGAAGGAGAGGATGTACGGAAGGTGAGGGGAATGGTCGTGAGGAAGAGAGGTGGAAGTTGCTTGTCTGGAAGTTGAGATGGAAGGAGGAAGAGGACGTCTACACCGGAATGTTAAGGAAAGACGTAAATTACGTCAGTAACATAAGTAGAAAAAGCAATGGCTGGCGAGGATTGACCATTATGATAGCCCTTCCTTGTCTGGAACAGCTGAGCTGTGGAATTCTCTTCTTCCTTACGTCTTTTCCCTTCGTCCTGTGACCTTGTCTGTCATGAAGGGTCAGGTCTACAAATACCTAAGGAGCCCAGATCAATGTCTACTCTCGCTTAATTCCCGTCACTCGTGATGGCCTTTGACTGGGTCATGTTTAACCCGTGCCGTGTCTGTTAGTATCAAGGAGTGGTAGAGGTGTTGTGTTATATCGTTACAAGTATTAAATGTGGAGTACAGAGCCGAATGTTTCCTATGGGAGAAGGATCCAGTAAACGAAGGTGAAAAGGAAACTGTGTCCTGGATGTTCTTGGAATGTAAGAGCGAAAAGGAGATGAAAGGACCGAGGAATGGGAGTGGTTAGTATTGGCTCGGAGAAACGGTGATGACTTAGGTGAAACAGATGATCGAAACCAGATAAAGTGATGAATGTGGAAACAAAACTACCAGATGGGGTAAAGGAAACTGCCCAAGTAAGGAAAGGAACGTGCTTGTTTAGAGTAAAGGTGTTGCGCGAAAAGATATGTTTTTTAGGGAGAAAATAGAGGTTGATATGTAAGGAGACAGAAGTGTGAGTAAGAACATGGAGGATGTTTTGTGAGGAGATAGATGATGCTGAGTAAGGATATGAGAGATAGAGTGAGGGCACAAGCAGCTGGGAATGGGAATATAAAAGGTGCTGAGAAAATAGGCCCTAACTGAGGGCACCCTGACTAAGAAGAGAGAGAAAAGGTGTACAGTGACATCACATAAGGTACTGTGTAGGGAGTAAGTTGCCAAATGAATGTACAAAAGGAGTTGCATCGCATGAAAGTGCGGAGATAAAGGAGAAAGTGGTAAACGAGTAGAGAGTATTCAAAGAGGAGAATGAGTAGCTTTTAAACGAAGTGGGAGTATGTGGAACTGCGAGACTGATTGTGCTGAACGAGGAGAGAGGGGGAGGACTTTGAACAAGATAAAGTACCATATGAGACGAGACGAAAGCTAATGAGTATAGGGGGAGAAAGGCTAGATTGAGAGTGAAAATTAGCTGACGAATGAAGAGAAATTGCTGTGTAGGGGTATAAGAAATGGGTTAAAAAAAGGTTGTGTGGTAGAAGTGAGGTGTACTGGCGGGGCGGGGAGGCTGTTGGATGATAAGTGAATTGTGGAGAGTAGAAGCGAGTCCATAGAAGCCCAACGTGAGGAGAATATAGATGTGGTGAGATGGGAGGGATGGGGAGTCGTACAGAGCCTGGTCGAGGTAAAGTTAGCTTGGGACAGCGCAAGAGGGAAAAGATTGCAGGGATGGAAGAGGAGGAAAGTGCAGAAGGTGGGGAGAGTGCAGGGGGAAGGAGGGAGGAGAAAGGGAGACTGCAGGAGCTGGGGAGTGAGGAAACGGGAACTCGTTGAGGTGGAGCAGGTGAAGCGGTGAGGGAATCGAGGCGTGGAGTGAGAGCAAGTTTTGGATGTGCAGGGGTTGGGAGAGTTCAGAGTTATAGAGCGTGTGGCGCTGGAAGGCTGGAGGGGGCAAGTGGTTGCCGAAGTTGCAAGGGTGTGGGAGTGGGCAGAATGCAACGGGGAGAAGGAGTGCAGGGACAAAGAGAGGAGGAGAGAATGCCGCTGGTGAAGAGATTGTCAACTGGAAGGATGCAGAGGTAGAGAGACGAGGTATGTTGAGAACAGAGAGGGAAAAGAACAGTGTTGAAAGCAGAAGAGAAAGGGAAAGGATGGGGAAATGAAGGTATGGGAGAGTATAAGAGGGGATAGGTTGAAGAGAAGTGTTGAAGGGATGATGTGGGAGAATGTGTGTTAGGGTTTGGAGAACAAAGGGATACGAATGTTCAAGGATGGAGGAAGAGCACGGGCGTTTGAATGAGTGTGGGGTTTGGGAGAGTGACTGGATGGAGAATGTTCAAATGTAGGGTGCATAAATGCATGCAGAGCGTGCGAGCAATGGAAGGATGGAGAGTAAAGAGTGTGTCTGGGTCGAGCAAAGCGCAACTGTGGGGAGTAGAGTGCTTGGAAAGAGGTTAAAATGTAGAGAAGTGAACATCTGGATGATAAAAGTACAGGAATGGTGGAAAGAGCAGGGGTGAACCAAGCGTGGGCTTGGTTAGTTGGGAAATGTTTGTTGGTTGGGAAAGTTCTGGAATGAGAAGAGAACAGAGTTGAGGATTATGGAAGAGTAAAGAGAGTTAAAAAAAAAAAATGAAACGAACCACCGAACTGGGACGAGTGGAATTATGAAACGACTGTTTTCAGGGGTAATTGCGAGGGTGGGAACAGTGCAATGATGGACAGAGCACAAGCGAGTGAAAGACTAAAAAAATATTGACAGGAGTAAAGAAAATGCAGCAGAGATGGAGATAATGAAGGGTTAAGGGTTTGAGAAGTGCAAGGTTAGGAAGTCGAAGGCTAAGGTGTGTGCAGGTGTGTAAGAGTTCAAGGATTAGGAGACTGCTAGTGAATAGGTTCTCTGCAGTAAGGAAAGGCCAGGGGTATGCGAGTGAACGGGCGCGAGAGGCGTATAGAGGCGAAGATAATACAGAGGTGGCGGGGAAGGAGAGTTCTGGTTTGTGGGAAGGCGTGCGAGTGAAGACGTCTGGAAATTTAAATGTAGATTGAATACAGTGGTTGGGAAGATAGAGGGTTTTGCAGAAAACGAAAGTAGGGAGTATACAGAAATGAGGGTAGTTGCAGACTGAATGTATTGGGTATTACAAGGTGAAAAGGGTGTACTGGAGGGTAGAGTAAAAAGGCGGATAATGAGATGAAGCTGTAGATATATTGTGTGTATGTAAAGCTACGTATGTTTTAGATATATTGTGTGTATGTAAAGCTACGTATGTTTTAGATATATTCTGTGTATGTAAAGCTACGTGTGTTTTAGAGTATGCATTGTATATACTGCTTATATACATTCTTAGATGATTTTGCTTGGAGGTACCAAGTGACGTCACGAGGATAGAGTTGAAATTACGGATTAAAGAAGAGTTGAAATTGAATTAATCAAGTTAGCGAGTGACGAAACTAGAAAAGGGTAAAAGGTATGGCAGGTGGGGAGGTGTATGGTGTGTGGGGAGGTGTATGGTGTGTGGGGAGGGTATGGTGTGTGGGGAGGACCCTTGTCCAGCCTTTCATCACCCAGGCTTCATCTATATAAGTCAGGAGCCCAGAATACGATTACTGTCCACTAGCGGATAACCTCGTCACCACTGGGTCTTTTGTTATATAGCTTGCCCTCCTGTAATCCCTCCCTTCTCACATCCCATGCCTCCCTCTCTTCCTCCCTTCACCAGACTATACCAATGCTTTCCCGCGGACGTAGAAAATCCACTCGTGCCCCAGTTGCTTCCTGAAAAATTTTCGCTTTGTTGAAGGAAGTATCAAACATTTCTCTGGTGTCCTCAGTCTTCCTCCAACTGGCCTTGTGTTGGCTCTTGTCTCTTGCCCTCTTTGTTAGCTTGCAAGGGTGAGAGAGGCCGCGATCCCCAGCTGTGTGGAACTAATTCCCACAAAAGGAGATGCATGCAGTCCATGCACCACTCGTAGGTGCAGACAGAGGAGCAGGTATAAGAGCAGGTATATTAGCCGTAATGCAAGACTTTTTGCAGGTGCTATGAAGTGAGGCGACCTCAGCGCTGCGAATTGATTATTGATCAGGGATTGCAGTCCATGGCTTGTGCCCTCCCCTCTAAGGAGAGAGAGTAGGTGTTTAGTCGCCCAGTTCTCGACCCTCGGATGAATCGAGTTTGTACTCGTGTGTACCGAAGGCTTTAAAAGATCGTACTTCCCTCTGAAACATTGACTGTGTGGAAGTTCTTTTTGCTGTTCTGCCATTTTATAAAAAAGATTTTTATCATCTAAGTAAACGTGGGATTTTTTCTTTTTTTTTTTTTGCTTTAGATGTAGGCAGTTAAAGCAAAATCTACATCCACTATGACTGCAGCTGAAATAACACGCAAGATTTTCAGATACATTTTAGTTTTAAACTCGGAATTTACAATACAGTTCTCGATTTATAAACGAAGGCAAAATATTCCTTTTTTTTACTGGCAGTATTACAGAAGCATCTCTATAGCAACATAGGAGGCAAAATAGCTTCTTTTGCACATGATGAACTTTTGGATGAACGTAGATGGTATCTGTTCTGGCCCAGGAATCCCCAGGTCCTGTATGATATAGGTTAGAATCCTGGTTGTGGCAGTCGGTCCAGTGTCAACCCAGCTGTTCATCTACCTCTTCTATGGGTTGTTCGATAAAATGGGATACCGGGTTCAGGTTACGTAATATCCCTAGCGTTAATGAGATGGCCTTGATTAAGGCATTCAGCTGCCCGCCCGTCCCCTCAACTTAGAGAGAGAGAGAGCTCGATCAGTTTTTAACGTTAACTTGAGCGAGGCACGGAAGAGAAAATATACCTACGAGTGAGGGAGTGTCGCCTCCGCCACGAGAGCAGTTTCAGTTGCGTGAGTCTGTGTTGCCACCGCCGCTGCTACGGACATTCTTAACACTAAAATGCAGGTATTCTCTTTGGGGAGGATTCAACGGATTAGTTCTCTTTCGCTTCGTGTAACTCGCTCGCACACGCACGTACATATAAGAACTCTCAAACAGACTGGTACACACACACACACACACACACACACGGGTACTCTTCTCAAAATACACACACACAGAATTGAATATATAAACGGAGAAACACCAATATCTCAGTCACATAAAACAGGACACCGTTTGTTCGTCGCACCACGCGGGCCTCTGTTGTATGTGATCCGTTCTGGGACGTGTGTTGGGGCTTCACACATCTCGAACGTTGCGGCTGCAAACGCATTGAGAAACCTGTCGTCTGTGAAGAGCCCCATTCCCTACATGTAAACAGTTCGAAAGACTACCAACCCTGCTGGAAACGAAGGATGGTTTGCTTCAAGTCTTTATAGGAGTGTCTCTTTGTCTTTATTTCCCTTTTAAAGTGTTTTTTGGTCTTTATTTCCCTCTTATTGTTCTCACTTGTCTTTCTCCTCTCTCTTGCCTCTATTCCTTTTCCCCTCCTCCTCTTCCCTAAGTTTCTCTACTTCAGTTGTTGCTCCTTCCATTTTATCTCATCTTTCTTCTTTGGTCCTTCAACCTTCCATTTTGTTTCCTATTCCCCTTCCCTCCTTTGCTGCTCCTTTTCCTTGTTAACTGCTCCTCTACCCTGTGCCTCTCCTTTGTTCCTTGCTCCATCTTTTCTACTCTGTTCTTCTCCTTTCTTCTCTTCATCCCATTCCCCTCCTGCTCTCCCCTCGTTTCCTGATCTTTTCCTCTCTATTCACTTCCACCTCAGTGTTTCTTCCTCCTCCTTCCCTCTCTTGTTCCCCGTTCGTCTCCTTTTTCCACCATTTTTCTCCCTTGCGTCTTTCTGGTCGCCCCTTTCTTCACTGTTCTTCTCCTTCGTTACTTCTTTAGCCTCATTTCTCGCTACCTCTTGTTCAAGTACCCCGTTTTGTTTCCTTCGTTCCTTGTTCCTTTCTCTTGTGCCGTGTTCCCCACTCTTACCCCTTGATCTTCGAACATCTACCCCTTAACTCGCTTTTTCCCCCCAGGTCCTATCCTCCCTGGACTCTCCCTTCTCTCTCGTCTGATTTATTGCCCATTGGCTCCCTCACGTTCTTCCGTAACATCCCTCATCCTTGGCTAATTTGACCGTCATTCGACTTTCTCCGCACCTTCTCCCTTCTGTCACTTGTTCCCAGAAGTGTAATGAGCGCTTCACGTGTCATTCATCTAACAGCTTGCCAGATCATGGTATTATGTCGACCACAGCCAGATCGCCCGACACTGCTTATAGTTACATTTTGCAAGACATTTGAGGTTTGAGACGCGGCCGACTGTTCCAGACTTCAGTATCACAGTAGACACAGGTCCTGGGATGGCCGAAATAAGCGCGAATTTTCGAAAGTTTTCGGTGAAACGATTTTTTGTTTGTTTTCAAAAGTCGTAAAAAGTTCGTGTCCTCAGTGAATGCGGCTCGAAGGCTCTGTAAGGAAAGTATATTACGCATGGTATTGAACAGTCAGGTTCTCTGGTTACTGCAGTGATTTGAACCTGTTCAAGAATCCAGCATGTGTTACAGTAGCTTTTACCTCGAGAGAGAGAGAGAGAGAGAGAGAGAGAGAGAGAGAGAGAGAGAGAGAGAGAGAGAGAGAGTCCCTTGGTGTAGCGGTTATCCTTTGCTGACCCGTCCTGTGACGCATTCGCGGGCCGCCCGGTGCGCTTAGGGTCGAATCTTGGCTACGGGAGTCGGTCCAGTCAACCCAGCTGTTCATCCTTCCCTATGGGTTGGTCAATGCGTTTTCACTATATATATATATATATATATATATATATATATATATATATATATATATATATATATATATGTATATATATACGTGTGTGTGTGTGTGTGTAGCGAAAAATATCTATATCCTGTATAGATATTGGAAAACTTCAAGGAAAATGTAGCCCAACTCTATTTTTGCTATTTGACAAAGCACTTGATGGCCGGACGCTCTGGCCACACGGCACCGGATTCAGGCTGTCACAGCCAACAAAGGACCTAGTTACTGGGGGTAGAACTTGTGTCAAGGAAGGTGGCGAACTGATTAATGGCATGACGGTGCCGGCTAGAGAGAGAGAGAGAGAGAGAGAGAGAGAGAGAGAGAGAGAGAGAGAGAGAGAGAGAGAGAGAGAGACGAAAGATTAGAGTTCGAAGGATTTTTGAAAGTATTTAAAAGTAAAGTCATTATAAATTGCCACGAAGTTAATAACAAGTGATGACCACAGTCACTGGCATTGCGATATACCTTGCAAATATAGGCTATTACGATTAAGAGAATCCGTTTCCACAGACTGATCGTATTCGGAGAGCGTTCACAACAGAGAAACCCCCAGTAAGGAATGTCATAGGTCGCCTACATCAGCCACGGAGTAGTATATGTACAGAAGGGCATTCTGTAACTGGACGTAGAACTGACGGAAAGCAAATTGGCTCGAAATAGGGAAACAGAAAGCACCCGGGTCGGAGCTTTTGAGTGCTTGAGACGAGACATGTCTCGTTGTGCTGAGGTTGGTAGGCTGGCCAAGGACTGCAGTGTTGCTGTAGGATTTTGGAGCGAATAACACACACACACACACACACACACACACACACACACACACACACACACCAGTGATTGTCACAAACGTTCGTGCAAGTTTTGAGTTTGTTTTTTTTTTTTTTTCTTTTTTTGCGGGAGACGCTTGGACAAATTGTGGCATCGGCAGTATTGAATCAAGCGATAGTTCCCCGGTTGTTGAAGAGAGCTCTAGCACTTCGATAAATGTATTTTACAATGCAGTTAAACTGTCCCGAACTCATTACAGAAGTTGTAACATGTGGGGAATAATTCTGGATCGTGAGGCGAGGTGCGTTCATCTAATACGTGAAAATTCTAATTTGCCTTCGCGGAAAGTTGGGCTCGAGGCTGAGTAACGAAGGGATACATGGCCGGGCATGCTGAGAGGTGGATGTGCTCGAGGCTAGATTTTCTGGCGGGGGTTAGGTTTGCTGGGTTTTTCTGAGAGCGGGACGTGCTGGGGGCTGGATTTTCTGATGGAGTTAGGTTTGCTGGGTATTTCTGAGAGCTGTATATGCTGGATTTTCTGGTGGGGTTAGGTTAGCTGGGTTTTTCTGAGCGCTGGATGTGCTGGGGGCTGGATTTTCTGGAGGGGGTTAGGTTTGTTGGGTTTTTCTGAGCGCTGGATGTGGTCAGGTTTGGGTGGTTTGCTAAGAGCTGAATATGTTGAGGGGTTAGGTGTGGGCAGGATTGGGGATGCTGAAAGCAGATGTGGCAGTGGCTGGTTGTGGCCAAGATTGGGTATGCTGGGAGCTGGATATGCTCAGGGTTTGGTATGCCTTGAGATGTTGGGGCTGCTGAGGTATGGATATTCTGAGGTTGGGTATGCTAGGGCTAGTATACCTTGAGTATACCTTTGGGTGTTCTTAAGGCCAAGAGCACAAGGGCGCGGGATGCTTATTCCAGGGTAAACAAAAGGATGGGCATCCATAGAGCTTGATTGTACTTGATGCATGTTAGGCTTTGGCATTGGTTTGCTTTTAATGTGGGTTTAGTGTCCTTAGGGCTTGATGTATCAAGTCTGGCTGTCCTGAGGGGTCGGGTATGTTTCGGCATAAGGCTGTGTGATGTGTGAGGTCTGATGGCTCGGTATGCTGAGAGTAAGATACGCTTAAAAGCTTCGAAGTTGTGGGGGTTGGACGAGCGTAAAAGTAGAGGTAAGAAGGCATGGTTGTCTCTGGGTTGATATCACTGGCGATTTGAGTTTCTGAAAGATGGATGTTTTGAATCCTAAGTTTACCTATTGCCGAGTGTGTTGAGATGAGTTCCTGGCGTTTCGAGTTGAGCTGCCACTAGTGTGTCCATGGAGGATTATGTTGAAGGCTGGTTGCGATGACAGTTGGCCGCGCTGATATTTGGGGTATAGTAAAGGCAGTTTATGAGTCTTGTTTGTGTATGTGTGAGTGTTTGGATAATTGACTATCAGTGAGGACAGGAATAATGAGAACATTTACTGCCTATATATCAGCTATGAAGGCTCGATAAAGATGATACACCACCAGCAATAGAGGGGAGGTATAGAAAAGAAGGGAGGGAGGGAGGATACTCAGCGAGTCTCCAGATGGACGCGAAGGTGCGGCTTTGTGTACACATTGCCTACTGTTGCTGTTGCTCTCATTGTTTGGGATAGATCAGTCCTTGTAGCGGTCTGTGCGTGCTTTATTACGTCTGCGATAGTGTTTTAATGACGACTGACAGTAAACTCGCGAGACGAGGAGGGATCTTGTGTAGCAAGGGATGATGGTGGCGGAATGGCGCAGTAATTTCATTCCAAACTGCCTGATGAGAACCAGGATGGTTAGTGTAACTGCTTATCTGTACTTAACTGTTTTATACATACGAGAAGTGAGCAGTATTTACATTGTCCATCCTTTGCTACACGTTTATCAGTTTGGAAGAGTTTGGGCTACACTCTAGGTTCCTTACGTACATTATACTCTGGTTGTACTTTCTAAGTATTATCTCATCACACCAGTCAAGTTTTCCTTCTTTCTCAATGCGTCATTTTCAGACTTCCACTTACGCTACTTAAACCTCTCCACTTCAGCTCAAAGATGAATCCATATTCAAAATCTTCGAACCCAAATTCTTGCAATAAAATGAAATCGCCCACCCCGTTTTCCTTGTAGTAATTGAGGAAGGCATTCCGAGTATTTTCAACATACATTCACGGACCATAAACCTCCAGTTTGGGCACCATTCTAGTTGCACTACTTAATGAGATCCATCAGGTTGATAACGTAAGGTCTTAACGTAATACGTCCAAACTGCCTGTCGATTGAACGATTACATGATGGACATTCTTGTAATTACTTTTCCATTTATTCTCATCAACATACATATTACTTTCGTCAGTGACACCTGTATACGGTTCAGAGGATTAACGGTAAAGAGATGAACGTCTGTACCTCATTAGGTACTATTACACTTTAGATGGGCTTTTCTGGCTTCATAACAAAGATGTATCCTTTTTCACTTCGTACGCTTGAGTCGTATCGTATTGCCTTCAACACTGCCTTGTGATCTTTCGTCTGGAGGCCACTTATTATAATGACCACTACAGAACACTGTAAACTCAACACCGTTGGCATCCTTCATTTCTACCCCACTTTATACGTAAAAGGACTCGGACACGATATTTTGAGGAGTTACCCATTTCTCATAACATTTAACGTACAATTAACCGATTTCTTGTGGGGCTTAACGTTACCCAATGCTTCCGCCCTTCGTGGATGACATGAAATAAGTCCCATCCTCAAGAAAGATGTTTCACCTAACCCGAGTCCTGTATTGGGAAAGGGAATACATGGCCCCAGGCCACAGAGGGAGACGGTGGATTGTACGATACCCACGCTCTGCATAGAGTGCATCATAGAATGCCCTTGATCTCGCTTTTGGGGAATGCACAAAGTCGCCCTCATGAAGGAAGAGGTGTGCAAAGTTCTGTCATGATGAAATCGAATATAATCCTCACCCATTAATGTGCATACAGGACTTGCGTTAAAGCTCCTGTACTGCGTTGTGACTGGCGCTTATCCCCATCGTATTTTCGCCCATGCACAATGCCTCCCACCCCTGTTGGGTGCTGTACGAAGACAGTCTTGAGCAGATTACGATGGACGAGACTCCTCAACCTGTTGATGTGTCGTGCTTCATCCCTTTCTCCCTTCTTCCATTACTTTGACGTTTCTGAAAGCTCCCATTTTCTGTGGTGGATGATGTATTATAAACTTTCCTCCCATTTTCATCCATACTGAACGATGCAAAAGGCCGTCGTCAGTGTAGTGAGTGGCATATACAGTCCAGCCTAACCACATCCTGCCAACACATAGTACCCCGTTTCCTTAGAGACGATGTACGATACTCCTTCCCTCCGTACGGACGATGTACTATGCCTACTTCCTCTCTCGTGTGTCACATACACGGTAGAAAACTCACCTCGCCCGGTCCAGTAGCAGTTACGCCAGAAGACTTACCCATTTGGAATATTTTTCACGCCCACGAGAAATAGCACCTCGCACGTTACTAGGGAATGGATAACGCTCATTAAAAGCCACTTCCATTGTCATCCAGTAAATGGAATGTCGCACCAGGAACCAGGAGAACGCGTTCATTTTCCTGATGGGTTTAACGAAAATCTTGATAAGAATTGGTCTTTTCCTTTGTCAGACGACAAGTAACTGGTTGCCGATCTTAAACACGTTACTAGCCATATTAACAGCGTGAGTGGGGACAAAGCAGGAGGTGAGAAACGCTCGAATCTCGAAGAAATGTACAATACAAAGGAATACGAAGGTGTATAACCTAATAACAGCAGACTACTGGCTTCTTTCGGGTCTTTGTAGAAAGGATCAGAAACTCGTAGCTTCGTGTGTTACGAGTATAAAGACATGCAGGTGATTCAATAGCGAATATCTGTAAGCATATTCAGGTACCTAAGAAGGCGTAAATAATGTCAATCGAGTATCTAAAGAAAAGTCTTTGTGAAGTCCCGTCTTAAGCGTATTAGTGGTGCTGCTTTCAAATACTCATTGATAAATCATTCCATGTGTGGCTAATCGTGAAGATAAAGCACTTTGCCTCGTCTAAGATAAAACGCTTGTCAACGAGTTGGCATCCATGACAATGAGTGAAATCGGAGAAATGTAGCTTTAAGTGGCTTGTTATATCGAAAATATCGAAGCTCCTGATTGTACATAGGTGTATCAAATCACCCCTTAACCTTCTCTCCTCTTGAGCTGCATATCTTTAAGTCGTTAAGTCGGCTTTTATAGGATACGTTAATCAGTGTTGAACGTCATCTTGATGGCTCGCTATCTCGCTCTGTCCATTATTCTTTTGAGTATTGAAATGGAAACTGAACACCGTAACTAAGGTGGGAACGTTCGCACGCACAACTGAGCTAATGTTTAAGGTGAGAATGATTTCCGTAGACTCGCTCAAACATTCTCTCTCTCTCTCTCTCTCTCTCTCTCTCTCTCTCTCTCTCTCTCTCATGAATCACAGGAGACAAGTCTTTCACAGCTCGAGCCTCCAGGTTTACTGGAAGAAGAAGAAGAAGGAGGGTCTTTCTCTTTTTTTTTCCCTCGGATATCCGGGGCTGCGTTCTTTTGCATAAGAATCCAAATTGGAGAATCGTAATTCCTCAAGTCATTTTTCTCTCTTGTTTATGACCTCGGGGGAGAGAGAGAGAGAGGGGCGGCCAGGAAGGTGACTACGCACGATCCAATTACTTACAGGTCTGGAAGTGTATGAGGCTCCTGTTCATATCCATTTTAGGAGATTGTGTAAAAGGAGAGTTTGAAGAAGTCTTCATTTCACGTTTGCCGGACAGAGGAATGCGTTCCGTCACTGTTCTCCAATTCACGGTTTAAAGGGTGTCGGATCCTCTTCCTTTTGTTGATCGAGTTGTGAAGTGGAATACTAATTGTGATCGCTACATTGTTTACGATAAGGAGAAAAGTGCAGGGATTTCTATTTATTAATTTACAGATCGGGAAATTGTTCTGGTCTTTTTGTTTACAGGTCAGGATGACAGTGTATGGATTTCTAATCCCTTATTTACGGATCAGAAAATTGCTTTCGTTTCTTGTTTACAGGGCAGGATGAAAATGTCTGTACTTGCTCATTTACAGATCAGAAAATTATCCTCGTCTTTTCATTATATCCGCTGTTTACAGCCCTGTGGTATGGGTGGGTTGTGTGTATGTGTGTTTTGGGTGGGAGGGAATCATAACCAATCTCTTGGGCCAATGATTTACAGCCTGCAGCCTATCAGATCACCCCCACGAATCGCTATGGCCAATCGAGCAGCCGGTGATCAGACGATTGTGTCTCCTCCCCTCGAGCAGCCAATGTGGGTCGACACCTAATCTTGGGGTCCAGCCATTCTGGTTGATATGTGAGGCTCTCCATCTCTGGTCTAGCCATTATCACCTTCTCTGAAACTTATCTCGCCCCTTTCTCCTTGAGGCATCATATGGTTTTCTTCCCTGTTCGTTCCACCTCTGTCTTTCTCTGTCTACCTGTCTGGTTGTCAGTCTTTCTCTGTCTACCTGTCTGGTTGTCAGTCTTTCTCTGTCTACCTGTCTGTTTGACAGTCTTTCTCTGTCTACCTGTCTGTTTGACAGTCTTTCTCTGTCTACCTGTCTGTTTGACAGTCTTTCTCCGTCTACCTGTCCGGTTGTCAGTCTTTCTCTGTCTACCTGTCTGGTTGTCAGTCTTTTTGCATTTTTTTCGTTTTTGTCTTTTGATTTCATCATTTCTTGTATGATTCCCCGAGTCCTTTTCATGTCTCGTTTTTTTTTCTATTCGGTTCGTTGTTTTCTTTCTTTGTCTCTTTTCTATGTGTTTCCAACTCTGCTATGCTCTCCTCTAAACTCCCTTTCTAATGTTGCTGAAGCGACTTTCTGTCCATCTATCTACTTGTACCTTTTGTATCTATCGCAGCGTTAACATCTTTTGATTTATCTGTCTCTCTGTCTATCCTTCTAATGTCTGATCTCTCTCTCTCTCTCTCTCTCTCTCTCTCTCTCTCTCTCTCTCTCTCTCTCTCTCTCTCTCTCTCTCTCTCTCTCTCTCTCTGTCTGATCCTTGTTTATACTATGCTTGTCTATCCCTCTTTCTATATTTCTATATGTGTGACTACCTTTCTATCTACCTGTCGTTCAGTTTATTAATCGATCTATATTATGTCTTATTTCTATATAGGTAATACTGATTGTGGCGTGGCCTTGAAGCTTGAGGAACCCCAGTGTAATGGTTCCTGGAATTCTATAATAATGACGATGGTAGTCTGTCCTTGATACTGGACGCTGCCTGCATGTGGTTCTTTCGAGAGTGAAAAATTACCTTTGGCGAAGTTTGATCATCGTCCGTGGACGAAAAAAAAGAAGAGACTCCCGTCTCGTCGAAAAACTTCTTCTTTCGAAGAAGTCTATCGTTTCCCTGCTCCATATCGAAGCGCAGCCGTCAAGAGAGAGAGAGTATTCATTGGTGAGAGGATAATACTCGACTGTAAGTCGATGTACGGGTATTCATTTCGGGATTTCAGTGGACAAATGTTGACACAAAGCAACACACAACCTCATCCATCTACTGGTGAAACTGATGTCCCCCTTATAGACGCCTGACTTCGTAAAATGTATAGTTGACTGGGAGTAACGCAAGAGACAGTACCGTTTACACGAGACCCAGTCCTGTGTAGCAGGGGGATCCACTGTTCTGCGACAAAACATAGGCTAGTCCAGCCTATTTGGCATGAGTTCAAATACCACTCTCTGCAACAGTCGCCATTAACGATTGTTCCATCACTAACGACTGGCTGTAGCAATTGGTTTGGGGAAGAAAAAAAAAAATTGCGCCTTGTTCTCTGGAGAGAGAGGAGAGAGAGAGAGAGAGAGAGAGAGAGAGAGAGAGAGAGAGAGAGAGAGAGGGAGAGAGAGCTTTCAAAATTCATTTGACGATCGAAAACTTTTTTTTTTTCTTTTTTTTATCTCCGAGACTCCTCCGAAATTCTGCTGATTCACCACAAATTGAGAATTCTTTTTTTTTTCCCTCCCCCCCCCAATCACCGTTCCGCCTCCGGTTTTTTTTCTTTTTTTTTTTCTTTTTTGGTTCCTGACATCGTCAGGTTTTGAGAACATCAGCAGGTCATAAAGAAAAAAAAAAAGGAAAGTTCAGTAGGGTGATAAAAGATATTAGGGCATCACAAGGATCAGGTCACGTAGGGAGTCGTAGGGGGTGTCCAACATATTTTGAGGACATTACGAAGTCACAAAGGCCATAAGCACATCAGGGAAAGTGGGATAGGTATGAGGATGTCACCAGGTCAGGTGTACGTGAGCAGGTCAGGGAAAAACGTCTGCAACAGATATGAGGACGTCAGCAGGTCGTGAGTTCGGCAGCAGGTCAGGTATAAGGATATCGGAAGGTCATGAGGACTGAAGATCATGAGAACACCCACAGGATATGAGGATGTCAGTGGTTCATGAAGGAAGGTAGGAAGACGGGAAGGAAGTCAAGAACCATCTGCAGATCACAAAGACATCGGCGAGATGGCCATCTTGCAATACAGTGAGAGAAGAGAAGGAAGTCTAGAATTCATCCAGTTGATCGTTGAGAGACAGCGTTTTGAACGATTTTCGTCCATTATGCAATGATACGTGTTGTTTTATGATCCAGGGGAACCACTTGTGATGTGTGTGGATGGTTCTTAGAGCACTCGACTCGTTTGTTTTGCACGCCTAGGCATGTAGACTAACTCTTTTAGAACCTGAAGAACTTGCTGAGTTAGCAAGATTAACGAGATCGTATTTGATTCATATGAAACTGCTGTTGTATCAGGCTTGTTCGTAGATTCTATTCATAGCACCCCAAAAATAAATAGAAAGAATAAATAATTCAGCTTTGATGCAGTGATTAACCCTCTTACAATTTTCTTCTCGCTCCTCTCGTCGCCTTTATTCGTCCTTCCTATTTCCCTCAGCAGTAAAATCACGTCATCACACCTTCCATATCTGTATAAACAAAAGATATACAGAAAGTGATTAACGAGAGCTATTCAGTATCTTGTGAATCGAATTTGATTTGCTATTTAGATCTGAAGTCCTTAGTCAGGCCTCTTTTTGCCACAACTTTGCCTTGGATTAAGTATTTCGAGATGAGCTAAATCGAAACAGATTCAGCTCGTCGTATAATGACTTGTTACTTATTCTTGTGACAATTGCAGTATTGCATCCCTTCATGCTGATAAATTTTCCTGGAAACAAAGCTACAAATTACACGTAGGAAAGTAATGATAGACTCGTCCAGCTATCACAGGATGACAATAAACACCATAAGTTATCTGTAGAGGAGATGCTTGGCCTTCTAGATGGCAAGCGCCATTCGAAATGTTTAGTTTTTTTTTTAGTAGATAATGTCAAGGGAAAACCCGAAAGGATGAAAAAATGAAATATCTTTATAATATGGAACCTGAAGGAAATGAAAGTTGACGAAATTTCACTTTAGCATTACCGAAGAGAGTTAACAATCTGAAGTGTTGTATTACGACGTGAAATAAACTCGGACTCAAGGGATTCAATGAATGCGGAAAGGGTTTTGGAGGAAGAACTTTGGGGAGAAGCAAAAGCACAGCGAGTGTTGTAATCCATAGAGGGTTGCATTAAACAGGAAAGGAATTAAGTACCAACCGTATATTAGGTCAAAAGGGTCGGGTGTATAGATGCATGGGACTGTGAGCGTGTCTGTTGTAGGTGTATTCAGTATTTTCAAATGATCTCGGAACCTCTTTTTCTGTGATCCAGGGTGTCTAGCAGCTTCAAGGCTGCACTCCAGTCAGAAGCAGGGAAGTCATAGACTTCTTTGGAAAAGCAAAATGTTCTTTGACGAGATTGTATATACGTCAATATAACCTTGCCATTTAGGCAAAGTCAGGGACTGAGGAAGTTGCTCATAAGTGATCACCAACGGCCGAAATAATCGACATAATATGGAATAAACCACACGGAATGGAAGGGGGAAAGACCTCCCAAGATATTCATCGATGCAGAACCTTGAGAAACATCATCTGGGGAAAATGATAACCTGGTCCTTACTCAGACGAGAAAGACGCATGTGATCTTACTCTGTGACTTGTCTTTTCATATGTAGATGCCTTTATATGTGTGTGTGTGTGTGTGTGTGTGTGTGTGTATATGCTTGTGCAAGGAGTATGTAGATGCAATATGCTGAAAGAGGTTTAGCATTGCTAGAACAGGAGGGTGCCATTGTTTTTCAAGAGAATTGTTGCTGGTATTTTCATGGGCAGTGGACTCTTGCTTGCATTATGTATTCAGACACTGACCTACGCTATCTGTAAACGGACAGATACCTACTCGCACGCATATACCAACACACACACACACACACACACACACACACACACACACACACACACACACACACACAGACGAGCTTAGGTGTACTACTCGATCCGCCATATAATTGGTGATACTCTCAGAGCTCCTCCCAGAGCGCTTGCCTCCCTCCCTCACTCCTACTGCTACCGGATGCGTAAGCACTGTCACCCACCTCTTGTGACCCACTTTATCCTCATCAGGCTGGAGCTGAGGTCCATAGTTAATCACATACTCACAACTCCTCCTACAGTACAAGTGTTATGGCCTCCTCGTTGCTCTTGTCCTCGCACTAACTCGATGCTTTAACCTTAGCGTATTCCCAAACCATTCTTTCGTCTTCCCCTTGATCGGTTCTTTCTCTCAGACCCAGAGCATTAAGGTTCCTTTCCTTAGACTTACTACCTTTCTCTCCTTTCCTTGTATTCTAGTTAAACCTGCGTACATTAAAAGAAAAATAAAAAGACCGAGCGTGAGCCTTCGAGGGCGAAAACTACTCTTCGCTCAAGCTTCTTCTGTTCCATATTTTAGAAATTTAGACACACGAGGGACAGTTTTTTTTTTTTATCCTCTCGCTCGTGTGTCTAAATTTCTAAAATAGGGAACAGAAGAAGCTTGGGTGATGAGTAGTTTTCGCCCTCGAAGGCTCGCGCTAGATCTTTTTTTAATAGCTTTCCACGATAAGCAGGGAATGCGAGAGAAGTATTCCCTCTCCATCCCCAGGTATATTATTACTATTCGTTACACCCAAGATCCCTCTCGGAAAGGATTCTGGTGTTATTCCAGGACCCTTCTTTCCAGGAACTACTTTAGCTCCAGAGCTGTGCTATTGGTGTTTGTAGTAAGGATAAGGATGGACTCTTTGGGAAGTGAGAAGTTCTTTCACGAGACTGTACTCTTGTGTCGTCAACTGACTATGAGAAGCACTTCACCTTTGACTTTTCACAAGGTCTTAAGTACGGTAACAGCTCTCTCTCTCTCTCTCTCTCTCTCTCCCTTATATATATATATATATATATATATATATATATATATATATATATATATATATATATATATATATATATATATATATATATGCAGAGATGAATTGAAGACAGTGTCAGAAATGGGGGAAAGAGGTAGAGCATAAGATCCAAGATCCCTGTGTGACAGTAAGTTGCCCGCAATGCACCTCTTGCGAGCCATGACCAGCCATGAGAATATTACATTTAAAAGTCACACACACACACACACACACACACACACACACACACACACACACAGTGCAAAACGATTCATGTGTGTTAACAAGGGCCTGCAGTCAAAGAGGCTTCCATTAATCATTTTCTGTGAAATATTTCTGTATATGCACGTGTGTGTGTGTGTGTGCGCGCGCGCGTGTGCCTAAATGTATACGAGCATAGACTAGCTTGTTTATTGCATTGCTTCTTTATGAATGGAATTCTCTGTGATCTCGTACACCTGGGTGTAGGCATGTGTGTGAATCACATTGTGTACATTCTGTGTAAGTAAGCTTGATAGATATACGCACAACGGCTGAGTGAATTCTGCCAACGATTCTGCCTTTTTGAGACATTGCAGGACTGGAAAGTCTTGATAGCAAGCAGTTAATGATTCCCAAAAGAGCTTAAGATCGAGATGGGAGCTGGATACTTGTACGCT
Organism: Panulirus ornatus; assembly: GCF_036320965.1. Taxonomy (NCBI): domain Eukaryota; kingdom Metazoa; phylum Arthropoda; class Malacostraca; order Decapoda; family Palinuridae; genus Panulirus; species Panulirus ornatus. Next base: position 38,302,324 of record NC_092239.1, on the reverse strand, counting down.
TTGGATAAGTACATAATACGGGAAGTTCAACAGATCGAAAGTCTATGTTTGTTTACGTTAAGCATCTAGTGGTGTGTGTGTGTGTGTTGAATCTCCAGAGAAGGTAATCGGGTTAGCTTCGAGCACTGTAGTGAGGGGTTTTCTCCCTCCCGTTCTTACCCCACACATACACACACACACGCAGTGCCTGGAACCACCATTGCAGATCAGGATTTCCAGCTCGTTGACTCTAACGAGTCGAAAAATTTTTGCAGCCCCAACTCGACGCCCGGTCAATCAGTCAATTTCAGTTCGTAACTCGGTTGCGGACGTCACCGGTGACGGGAGCATCAAAATGCAAGAGGCAAATAGCACTCCCCTCTCTCTCTCTCTCTCTCTCTCTCTCTCTCTCTCTCTCTCTCTCTCTCTCTCTCTCTCTCTCTCTCTCTTCTCCCCCTCTCCCTGCAGGAAACTCTGAAAGAAATGAAACTTAAGAGTCGTTCGTTCGTTCGTTCGTTCGAGCGAGAGAGAGAGAGAGAGAGAGAGAGAGAGAGAGAGAGAGAGAGAGAGAGAGAGAGAGAGAGAGAGAAAGAGAGAGAGAGAGTTGGGATTACAAGCCATTTTTTTTTTCTTTAATTGGATTCATAATGTTTTGAGGCTCTCGCTTTTGTGCTAGTGGTTTCGAAAACGCTGACCACAACAGAAAGAAATGACAGATTACAGGCTCCCTACGAATGCAGTTCTGTAATTGCCTCTAGTTTCTATAGTGTTCTATGAACGCGCCTAAGAATGGAGTTCTATAATCTATAATTTCTGTAGTGCATATGAACGCGCACTTGCATAGAATATATAATGCTCCACAGGAACAAGGATTCGAACCTCGCACAATTTGCGTGGCAGCGAATAGCTGAGTGGTGAGCGTAGCCAGCTTTCACGCAAATGGTACGAGGTTCGAGTCCTTGCTGTTGAAGGGCATTGTGTGATATATATATCCTTAATTACTTTGTATTGTGAGACTTTAAAGTTCGTTGACCATACGTGTGAGGTATATTACACTTTAGCGTAATATAGGATGTGAAGGGACTGAATATTTCTTTACTGCCACAGTCGTGTTTTTGAAGCTCTCAGACGTTGGCTGGCTGGGAGTGGCGCCTGTAGCTTCGTCACCAGACGCTTATCTCTCGTTATTGTTTTTTCTTTTTCTTTGACACCTTTCATTGAATCATACAACCCTACGTCTTTCTTACTGTTGCCTCCCTATTAAGAGTAAAGATTGCAGTGTTCCTTCTCTTCTGTATATTTCACAGAACCTTCCAACAAGAAGCACTGGTTTCTGGCTGCCGAGCTCCGTCTTGTAGTTTATATTACCATAGAAATTTTGAGAGTTCAGTGTAGTTTCTGCAAACATTTCTCTCCGAGTTAGGTATCATTACTCCTCTTTTTTACGTCCCCATTGTGTTAATGGGATTATTTACAATGGGATTGTGTTTATACAAAGGATTAAGTCCTCCCCTCTTGGGCCATTGAATGACAGTGGTCCGTTTTATACATTTTGCACAGTGCAAGTTGCCTTAGATATTATTTCTTTTATGTCTTGTGCAGACATTTGATATCCTTTATCTAACCAAAACATTATTGATCATAAGGTTTCCTCTCACCATAGCTTTATATGCATATGCATAAAACTTGACTCTTTGTCTGTTGCCTCCACAGTGGATGGTCTCCGTATATAATATCCATACCGTCAAAACTGACACCAGAACGCGACCTTCCGTGATCCCCAGTAAATATTTACCCACCACAAGAGTTGCTGTACGTACGTGGTGCGACAGGCGAGAGAGAGGGAAGCCCGACCACAGCGCCAGCAGCAGCCCCTGGTGGCCACTAGTGCTGCACTCGGGTTTGGCTCGTTCAGATATGAAGTTGTCTGACTTGATTGGCACACAGCATGCTATGGGTTGTAAGGAATTTATAATACCTTTAGTATTTGGAGATGTCGGACATGAGTATGGAAGGTGGAGGGAAAGGCGAGTTCAGGATGGGTGTCATTGGGAAGAGGAGGTAGATACAGTGAGGAAGGGAACTCGGATGGATGAGGTTGTTGAGAACGATGGGATGGGATGGACGAGAGAGATTGTAGGAGGCGGTGGGAAAGACACCATGCGACTTTGAGACCATCGTTGGGTTTGTAGACTGTGGGAAAGGTGCGGGGTTCTTCGTTTTTGAAAAGAGAGAGACGTCGAGCAGGGAAGAGGTAGAATTTTGTCATAAAAGTGAGATATTATCCCTGGGGTTAGGGGAGAAAGAATACTTCCCACGTATTCCCTGCGTGTCGTAAAAGGCGACTAAAAGGGGAGGGAGCGGGGGACTGGAAATCCTCCCCTCTCATTTTTGATTTTCCAAATGAAGGAACAGAGAAGGGAGCAAGTGAGGATATTCCCTCAAACGCTCAGTCCTCTGTTCTTGACGCTACCTCGCTAACGCGGGAAATGGCTAATAGTATGAAAAAAAAAAGTGAGATATATCAGGTTAAAGAAGACAGAAGATTAAGTATGTGGCTGGGGGAATATTATGTCAAGTGAGGTGAGATATATATGGGAAGGGCAAGATGCCATTATGTGAAAAGTGGATGGCTTTTTATGGTTTGAGAAGATGGGAAATAGTTTGTGGTAGATAAGAATATTGATTGTGGTAAAGTGGGGTATTTACGATATTTACCACATTACGAATACTGAGTATAGGATGGGGACTTTGGTGATATTTGGAAGGATAAGTTGTTGAAGTGTAGGATGCTGTTAATAGGAAGGGTAGGATTACTGGCTGTGAGTAGGATGAGATATTGAGTATAGCAAAAGTAGAATGTGAAGTGCAGGAACCATAGAATGTAATTTGTAGGATGTCGGACTCCTGAGTGTGAGGACTTAAGGGTGTTATTTGTAGGATGGCGGACTCCTGAGTGAGGACTTTAGGGTGTTATTTGTAGGATGATGAGGGCTAGTAGGTGGTTGTGGGAAGGTGAGATAGGCCGAGTGTGGGAAGGGAGGAAGAGATGAAAACCTGTCATGGATTTTTATCATCCGGGTTTCTGTTGGTCTGGACTCGCGGGAGGAGCGTGTGGCAGCAGTGTGCCACGGACCTGCTGATGAATTACTGGCCTGAGAGGTTATCAAGGAGGGTGCCAGGGAGGATGCCACGGTGGCAGGGAGGACACGAAAAGGATGACAGGGAGGGTGCGCTACGGAGGTACCTGGAAAGGTGCCATGGACGGTGCCAAAGAGGATGCTTGGAAGAATGCCACAGAGAGTGTTAGGAAGGATGCCAGATAGCGAAGGTGATACCAGAGGAGGGAATTTACTGGCAGATACGAAGGGGATGGACATTTTTTTTAAAAAGGTGAAGGAAGGGATGAGGGAAACATGAAGGAAGGATTAAGTGAAGGCCGGGAAAGAAGGATAACGAAGGCTGTGGGATGACAAAAGGCTGTTGGATGGGATGACGTTAGCTTGATGGAGGGGATAACAGATGGTCATAGGGACAGATTACACAGTTCTGATGGCGAGAGATAAATTGAGGGTTGAAGTCTAAGATAACGGGAGATTTAAAGGAGAGATAACAGAAGCTTAAAGGGATGGATGAAGGAACAGATAGCAGTGACATTAACCACTTAATGGGAGAGATACGGGAGGGTTGAAGTGTTGGATAACGGGACATTTAAGGGAGAGATAACTGAAACTTAAAGGGATGGGTGAAAGGAACAGATATCAGTGACAGAGACCGCTGCCATAGAAATTGAAAATAGCTGCTTGAAAATACTCGCACCAAATATTCTGACTTATGGAGCAGGTGGATTAATAGACATTTCATTTTGATATACTAGGGACTAAGTGGTTCTGGGAGTGAATGGAGCCCTGTTGAAATAATTACCTCATTTTTTTATTCCTTTTAGGACGAAGGTTCTCCGTTAATGGACAAAAGTCCTCGTCGCGGCCAAGGTCTTAAATTGAAAAACAGAAAGGCCAAAGAAACTGAAAAGAAAACGAGAACTCTCCACTCCTCTCTTACCTCCCCAGCCAACTTTTAATGGAGAAAAAGAAGAAAAGCCGAAAAAGATTGAGAGAGAGAGAGAGAGAGAGAGAGAGAGAGAGAGAGAGAGAGAGAGAGAGAGAGAGAGAGAGCGAAGATAAGTGAAATAATTCATCTTCCTTTGGGCCACAACCCAGTCTCCCCAGTTTCTAAAATGCTCTTGAATTTCGTGATTCATAATGGAAAAAAAAAGGATAAGGGAAGTGAAAATAGCGAAGATAGGAAAGAGAACAGGAGGAGGAGAAGTTTATGATGCGTGTGAAAAGATGTTAGGACTAGCCCGGCGGCTTTTAGTGAAAAAGACAGTTAAGACAAACAATATTAACGTGAAGGTTGTATTACAGATGCGTGCAACGCATTCGATCGAACTGATAACCCGCGAATGTAGTACAACTTTGGGCGGGTGATGTCTACCAGCTGATGACTATGTAGAGATAATGATGTAAATGATATTACAGTGATTTGAACTCATCTGGCGACAGTAAGGTTACGTTAAGGTAGTCATGTATAAATACTGCCACGGGAAGGTGATTATGGTAGAGAGGCGTAAGGTCTCAAATTGTGTTTTTCAAACTCTGTTTTTAAAGAGTCTTCAGCGATACTCAGGAATTTGTAGATTGTTCATTGGCCATTGCAGTGCAGATGGCCTCGGCTGAGGAGCCTTAACTAAGGGAAGAATCAAGAACGGTAGATGAGGGTAATTTTACGTGACCACAGAACCCGGAGGGCTGTCACAGTCACTATAGTAGCGGATATGTAACATTAAGAAACCTAAAAGAATGTTAACATGGCGGGGGTCAGTAATATCGAGAGACTTAAAAGAATGTTTGCCTGTCGCCAACAGAGTTCGTGATGATGACCCGCGATGACCCGCCTCCTGTAACTGACGGTAAGGATGACTGTCTATGTTTTCTGTCTCCCTTGCAGTCTAGGACGCTAACGTATTGCGGCGAAGTCCAACAAGGCGGCTACAATATTTTCCTTTTACTACCGTAAAAAATGGGACTTTTCGTGATTAGAAACTGGGAAGAAGGGGAGGGGTAACACGGTAGGAGGACGATAAATAAGATGGCCTAAAGAGAAAAAGAAAGAAAAAAGAAAACGGCTGATTCAGGGAGAGTGTCCATGAGATAGGAAAAGATATGATGATAGGAAGAGACATAATCCTAGAGAAAAAGGGAAAGGAAATGTAGAGGTAGGTAAAAGTGAGGGGAAAAAATACCACTACCTAAAAAGATGTCCAGGAAGCAAGTGGTGATGGTGATTAAAGACTAGCGAGAACTTTACAAGAAGAGTAGAAACTCTCCTTCAAAAATGGTAATGGTAGGAAAAGACGAACTAGTTATAAAGTCATGGCAATCCTAGTGGTTCCACGTCTGCTTCGAAGCTGAGTGATCATAAAATCAAGGATATATATATATATATATATATATATATATATATATATATATATATATATATATATATATATATATTTATATGAAGGAAACACCAAGGAGGGGGAAAAAGTGCAATAGAATCATATAAACGAACCTCGCAAGTTGGTGAAGAGGAAAGGGAAAAATAGCCAAGTAAGTAAGCCATGTTATGGCTGGCGCTGGAGCTGTAATGCTGGTTGTATATCTGACTCCCAGAGTCGCTGTGCTGCTGCACATCAAGCGGTGGAAGGAGAGGAAGAAGTTGTGAAAGAGGAAGACTGTGGTGAGGTGGGAGGAAAAGTAGCATAGAGAGAAGTGTAGTCGAGCCTAAGGGAAAGATTTTGACAAAGCACTGATTGGAATGCTTGGGATTTGACTATCGTATATGGCTACTGAATGACACTTTTTCATGCTCGCCAAAGGCACTTGTATACCACCCATCTGGAATCCTTTTTGCTGCTCTCTTGTTAGTTATCTGTGCATCGAAGATATGGGAAAAGCCAGGATGCCATAGGGTTTGTATTTGGACGTGTGTGTGTGTGTGTGTGTGTGTGTTATAGCCACGGAATCCCTCTTACAGGGTTCTTTGAGTCGCAGGAAAATCGAGCTGCAGTCATTAGAAGGGAAGATATGCTTGTGTCTACTGACAATAATTATCGTCGCCAAAGGTGACATTGCATTCGCAGTGTAATTTCATGCAGGTAGAGTCGGGCATTATATATATATATATATATATATATATATATATATATATATATATATATATATATATATATATATATATATGAAAGGGAAAAGTAACTATATAGTGGAGTAACTTATTATTTGATTAAGGGACAGCAATATGTCATAATGTGTACGTAATGTCTCAAAAAAAAGACTTTGAACCGTCACATTCTTTTGACAATAATTTCGCACATTTCCTCGCCAGAACTTGCTTATGGCAAATAATCAAGAGTGGAAATCCTGCATGGGAAAGGTAATACGACAGAAAAATGTAATCATTGGAAGTGCAATTCCATTTGCAGTACAGTATAGGGTAACGACATTCCTGTGTAGCGCGGAGGTGATGGCAAAATTTTGCATAGGCTGCAGTTCGGTCCAGTTAGCTGAGGATGTAACTTGTAGATCAAAGGGGGAGGTTCTCTAAAGGAAGTAGAAAAAAGAAAGAATATGGATGATTTATAACTCTGGAGCGAGGAGGTAGGTACTAAAAATGCAGGCTAGGTAATTATAGTCAGCTGGCTATGAAAGATGATCCAATAGGTTGATTGCTTCTCCGTCCATCTGTACATAGATGCGTGTGTATGAGGATGTGTTTATGTCTGTTGACATAAGCATACCTTTGTTGTTTGTGTTCCACACACACATTAATCATTTAACATATCTATCGCTAATTTTTTTTTTTCCACCAAGGCAAACCCTCGTTGGACTGTGTCTGTGATTAGTCATGTACATACACAGTTCACAAGGAAATGACATATGGGGAAACTGTATTATTTTGCTCATCTGCGTTTCTTCAGTTCATCTTTTATATTTGCATTCCAATTTAAAGTGTCTCATCCCTTTCATCTCTCAGGTGGAAGCCATGCTTACCCTTTCAAATCTCCAGTGATTTTTTGATGTGTTTTATTATTCCCGTTTCTTCTGTCAAGTTCAGCACTTGATGCTGCCTACTTGCATCATTCCTTTTGCTTCCCAGTGATATGTTGTGGGTGAGTTTAGCTTCCTGTTGAATTAGGAGAGTGGAGTAAAGTGACAGTTTTCTCTGAGAGGTAAATGCTGTACGAAGGCTTTCACTTATGATTTGTCATTTTGGGAGGAATGAACGATCTTTTTTTGCACAGGATTTATGTTCAATTTCCGTGCGACCAGGATAACTTTGCCGGCCGAGATGTCTCCAGCCGTGCTGACTATATAACAGAGTACATTTACTTGATATTCAATCAATTGATGCATATTCTAATTGAATGTCTGATGATTAGCTTATTTATATACTTATTTTTGGTATCTCTTTGCCTTTCTCTGTCACAGTCAGTGGACGAAAAGGTCTTAAAATGTGGTAAAGAGATTTTTAGCAACGAAAGTCTTTTCTTTCCTTACCTCTGATTGGCATGCAGTCTTGAAGCTGCAAAAGCCTCATCAAAGGGGTCAAGGGATTGCTTAATTAATATATATATATATTAATATATATATATATATATATATATATATATATATATATATATATATATAGAAGGCGACTAAAAGGGAAGGGAGCGGGTGGCTGGAAATCCTCCCCTCTCGTTTTTTTTTTTTTTTTTTTTTAATTTTCCAAAGGAAGGAACAGAGAGGGGGGCCAGGTGAGGATATTCCCTCTAAGGCCCAGTCCTCTGTTGATAACGCTACCTCGCTAAAGCGGGAAATGGCGAATAGTACGAAAGAAAGAAATATATATATATATATATATATATATATATATATATATATATATATATATATATCGTGAGAACTACGTTTATTTTGCAATTCTTTCGTTTCTGTCTGGATGTTGATTCACATCAGTTTTCCTCTGTTATGTATTGGTTTGTCAGTGTGTTTTGGTTTGCGGCTGAAGGGCAGACGTGGGGAGGGCGCAGTGCGTTTGTGTATTTATAACATTTTTCTCTAAGGCAGATACTGCTATATTTATCATGTAATTGACAGGATTGAGAAGTAGAAACTTAAATGAAATGAATAATGATACAGGACCTAAGTTAACAAAAAGTAGTAAAAGACGTTAGCATGCTAACATGACTATATGTTTTGGCTTCTGCTATTATACCGTGAAAAAACAGTAACTTTTAACATGTTTTTGAAGATTTCTTTCTTCAAGATTCGAGAAACTTGCGAAAGTAACCCAGCAAACGCAGGAGCTGTGAGCAGAGTTGCATTTCGTATAAGAATCGTGTTAAAACATACAAATGGACATCGCGCGGGGACAGTATTGTTGGCCCGTCAGCTAAGCCTTTGAATAAATGATAGAAAACGTGAATTTTGACTGCATTCGGCAGACTGACATGGCCTAACTTGTATGAGTAGAGTTTGTTGTACATCTTGTGTGACTCTCGGTTCAGACATCAACAGCGATACTCGCCTCCAACCCATGGAGAAGATAATGACTCTGTATTTGGTTCAGCAGCAGATAGAGAAAAAAAATGTGGGATTCATCAGGGAATGGTGATTATAATGCAACTCTATCCCATTTTATGGAGCCCGTGTAGCTGAGGCTGCCCTGCAACCAGGATCGAGGAAATGGTGCACTAGTTTGGAGCGAGAATATCCTTGCCGAGACTGTACTTCTTTTTACATTCTTTAACGATGATATAGCCTTGCCAAAGGCGGCTTCTGCCTAGCATTATGGCCACAGTCTCTATATAACTTATGCACCGTAAACCACGGGAGTAAGGGAAGAATATGTGCTAGATCGTGCATATACTTCATCTCCAAAGGACTTTTAAACAAAGCTGAGTACATCGTGCCGTAAAAGGAAACACGTAGCTGAGTTAGGTGATGTGACGTAACGTGGGAAGACTCCGCCTTCTCGACCGTTAGACAACAGTGAGGGGTGGGTGGGAGAAGGTACCCCCAAGTAATCGGTTCAGCGAATAGGGAGAGAAGAGAGTTTAATCTCATCAGTGTCCAACAGTTCATATGAATTCTTGCATTAAAGGTACCAGATATTGAACAGGAATTCACAGCATTTCGCTCTTGAACACAGCTTTTATTTGCACGTTTTTTTGGGCAGTCATACTATCGGAAGAACTTTGGGTGTTGAATCATTTGAGAAGCTGAATTATGAGCTTGAAAATGACTTCCTAGTGGAGGACATTGTGTAGAAGACTTTACATGATTATTTGTCTGTTACTTAGTGTTTGCGAAGGTATCGATGGGATTGAGACAGTGATAATGACATCAATTTAAAAAGGGGACCTAGACTGACAACAATGTTAGTCAAGTAAATGGTTGATGAAATTTAATCCGAAGAGGTACAAAGTAATGAGGATGGGGCACTAGAAGAAGACCTCGTTGTGACTATAACTTACCGGGAAATAAACCATAAGAGCCTGTAGATGAAAGAGCCTTGGGAGTTTACACTATGCTTAACCTGCAATCGGAGCTCCACATCAGACGAACTGCTAAGGGGACAGACTATCTACTGGCTGACAATAAGAGTGGCATTTAAATACTTTAGTACAAGGAAGAAGAGCCGTGTGTGCTAATCACAGTGTACAGTATACTAACTGGATTTGGCTTCTCAGGCCTGGTCACCTCACCTACAGAAGCATAGATACATAAGTGAGGAAATCCAGACAACACCATCTAAGATTGTAGGTGAAGAGATAAGCTCGGCTGTAACGAGAGGCTGATGGCTATAAATTGGCCCATTGTGTAGGAGAGTAGAGATAGAGGTAACCTGATTTTATAGCCTGCAGCTCTCTAAACCAGTTGGACGAGGCAGACACTGAACAGTTCTTCATGAGCTGCAGTGACGGAAGACTTAGGGAGAAGCTAGACGAGGAGCTTATCAGATTAGTCTTCATGGTGTAATTTACTATAATGGCATGACTGGACCGAGCTAAGTAATGGAACTGCGAATGTAGGCAATACACTGTCTAAAAAGCTACCGAATAGTAAAGTTCAAGGGATGTGGTGCCATGATTGTTGAACTCACTCTCTCTCTCTCTCTCTCTCTCTCTCTACCTCGCACGGTGCAGGAAGGTGTTTGCACACAGACACTCAGACTCGAACGTGAGTAAGGGTGAGGTCCTTGTCGTGGACTCGTGTATTACAGCATTCAGAATCAAATACTGACTCACTCATACGCAGAGTCTGAAAAAAAAAAAAAATCATGCAAATATCCGAGCGGGCGACACATGCACTGCAAGCAACATGCACTAACACCAACACACATACACACATACATATGCAAATATGCTGCGGCAGTGGCTGGCTTGCAGTATCATTTCCAGTTATTGGGGAATACCAGGGGAAATTATTGTGAAGGAGAGTCTGCCATTACGCCAGGCAGATCCACGGATTACACCAGTAGGGAAATGTGTGAGGGGCGGGTTTCTACCCTCAGTGCTTGGATGAAATCGTGCTTTTGCGAATGTGAAAATAAGGTTTTGACTTTTGGGATGTGTCAGTAACGAGAGTTGATTGATATACATAGTCGTGATTTCGTTGAAAGTATGATGCTCGGTAAAATATGTTCTGGGTATAGTATTTTGCATAGACTTGAAATTTATAGAATGTTTGGATAGTTTAGTTGAATTTATCTTAAGGTAATGTGCTGAGAGAGAGAGAGAGAGAGAGAGAGAGAGAGAGAGAGAGAGAGAGAGAGAGAGAGAGAGAGAGAGAGAGTTGACAAGAGATATATCATGCAATTTTGTTTCACGAAATTCCCTCAAAATTTAATGAAATCCCTCTTCAAGAACGAGTGAAAATGAAAATCACACTAGTCACACTGTTTAGATTCTTCATTGCTTCATTTCTACGATGCCATAGCATTAGATTAAGCCACACGTGCGTGTGATGCTATGGATATGTTGTACTGAAGGAGCAGTATCTGAGCAAACGATAAATATCTGGTTTTTCATCAGTATCTGCTAATATCTGTGTTGCCGCCAACTTTATGTTATTACTCGGTGATTGCATTGCTAAACCCTTGCCTTTCCTGCCATTCACTTCGGTGTCACGAAGACGAGGGCAAAGGTACGCATGTTGGATAAAAGCGAAGACCGGAAGGTATTATCTGTGAGCTGCAGATCTTCCTTACTGACTGTGCATATTGATTGGTTAGGGGTAAGTAAAGGCTGTTCATTTCATCGGATGGTGACGCAAATAGGCCAAGATTACCTTCGTTCTTTAGATATGCATATTACCCTATTTTCGTGTCGGAATCACTCGTCAGAGTACAAGGTATAAGAGTCTAAAAGAAGATGAAGAAGAAGAAGAAAAAATACCTAAGGCTCGGAGAACGTGGAATATCTTATCACAGTAAATCAGAAGGATATTTCCTGCGCCAGTTTGCAGGGTGGGTGAGGGACACATCGGAGCCAAGATGAGCTTTGGCCCGACCACTGTGGGTATTTATGTGGCGATCATGCCTGCATGCATCTTGGCCTCCCTGACGGTTTCGTTTACATTGAGTATTCTTATTCCCTGCTTCTCTGACATCAGGTTTTAGGCTTCTTTTTTCTTTTCTTTTCTTTTTCAAATCAAAATGAGGATTCTTTTTTGAGTGTCTGACGTCAGTTGCATGACGTATTGCACGACATATTTCCTAATGTTCTTCAGCTTTGCCCATCTCTACGTCTTCGTCTGCACTGTTTCACTCTCTCGATCGCAAATCCTTCCCTAAGGCCCTTGCTTTATATCCTTGGCAATTGCTTTTGAACCTCTCAAACTCGTCTCTCTTCTCTGACCACTAAGAAAGATGTCTTTTTTTTTTCATAAGGTTTTTATGGTTTATGATTGATTGTGTAGACAGCTTAACTGATAGGATGTATATGGTTTGCTTGGTGTTATGAAAGGTTAATGTACTCTGTGATTGGAGGATGTCTCATAGTTAGGAACGCTGACCTGAGGAAATAGCGACGTCATTTGAATCTGTGCGGCTAAAGTCACAGCGTAACGTAATATTTTAAGAATATATATAACTTTAGTGACGTTGGTGTGTTCTGTATACGTGTCAAGTATGAAGGCTCTTTGCTGGTCATGCGAAGTGTCATAATCTTCGCAGTGCGTTCAAGAAAGCTGTGAAGTGCCAATAGTGAAATTCATATGACGACATTAGTTTGGGAGTTCGACTGCTCGTGTCTGTGCCACAAGTGGAAAGTCTCCTTCGGCGAGGTTGTCCTCGGAGTACAATCTCGCCGAAGAACTTCCTTTCACCTCGAAAAAGTCCATCCTTTCCCTGCCACTGATTGTGGTGCAGTCTTGACATTGCAGGAACCCCTTGGAGAAGGGGTTCTGGTGGTATATGATGATAATGATGATGATAGTCACTATTAACTACTTGGGGGAAATAATTAATAGATCGTAGACACGAAAGTCCACGGGAAATCCACACCAGAACCGAATGCCTGTGAAACATGACTAAGATAAGCGAACGTTGGCGAGGAACGTGTTCAAAATATTCCCATTGTTACTCGCTCAGTTAATTCCAAGGAATATACATATTCATGGCGGGAGCTTTACCTCTTTGTCATACTGTAATTTCGTTCTATCTCCATTTGCGAAACGCTCTGTGAATGCCTGAATTTTGATCAGCGTGGATTATGAAGCGTGTTCGTGAAGCAAGAATTTCAGGAGGGCAATACTTGGGTACTTCTGTATTTGCTGTGATGTGTTGTATAACAAGTCGGCTCTGGCTGCAGGCTCACAACTTGCGCGTTTTGCTATTTATAGAATTTTCTTTAAAGCCTTTTCAGTAAAGAGCATGAACGCTACATTGATAATTGAATGGGAATTGCAATGGCTTCCTGGACCAAGTCATGTTTGTAGGAATGGCTGAATATAAATATTTATCATAGAAATTCATATTCCGTGGTGTAGAAATTGTTTATAGTCCAGTGGAGTACGTGGATCACACATTCATATTTGCTCTGTGCTTCACTGCAATAACCACGTTGGCACTGGCGGAAGATTGCTCGTTGAAAAAAAAAACGAAGGAAATAGAGAAAAGAGCAGGGATGGTCTTGGGATCTCCATATATCATTTGATTTGAACCATCATCGCCCGTTATTGAGGAAGAAGAAGAAGAGCGTGTTGTGATGTAGTGACATTTGCCGAAGGGTGGCCCATGAGGGAATCGAACGCTGCACAGTGTTGATGGGAAAGTTGTTTTGGTTTTATGAAGCCCCTGTTGCTGTAAAGTGTTGATATGATAACCTCCCATAGCAGGAGTAAATTGAAATATGAATATGTAAAAGATGAATGAAGTATAATCAGACGTCTTTGATAGAAACACTGGATTTTTCTGCTTTAGTTCATAACGTTGAGTATATACACATTATGCACTGTTCAAGCCATTGACAGAATCACTTGTATTCTTTAGTGTTTTTAGCTGCCCAAACCCCGCGTGTGATTAACCTCTACTTCCTACTACTTCCATTCCCTTTGTTTTTTTTCTCGCTCACTTTCTCTGTACTCTCGCCTTACCCATTTTTGCCTTCACGAGACACGATTGGCAAAGATTTTTCAAACTTGCAGTTCATACTATTTCAAGAGTAATGCGTGATAGAAAAATTTCCAGTGCTATTATTCATTTCCAGGTGTTGTGTGACGCCTTGATTTAGCATTCTCTTTTACCGACTTTTAAATTTCAGTTTGGAAAAAAAAGAAATTGCCTAATACCTGCATTAATGTCCAGCATGTTGCCAGTGACTAAGCCAACCTCACGTTGAGGTTAGGTTAGGTATTAGCTGCACCCTCGACCCTCTCTCTCTCTCTCTCTCTCTCTCTCTCTCTCTCTCTCTCTCTCTCTCTCTCTCTCTCTCTCTTAGCATAGGATATAGAACTACCGCTTCTGCTGCCTCACAGAGCAACACTCGTTTTTCGCCTTTGTTTATGCTGCCCACACGTTCAAGTCTGCGCAAGGTAAACTGAATTTATCAGTTCGCCCGAGCAAGACGAAAGTTATCACTCGGCAAGATGTTATCAGATACGCAGACTGACCTGTATTATTTGTGTGTTGTTCGTAGAGCTCTGAAAAATGGTATTTGTCTCATTTTTTTTTAAATCACGATACTGAGCGCTTCCTCTAACTACGTCTTGGCAGTGACAAGAGAGAACTCATTTTTCTCGTCAGCGTGGTGAGGAACTGCCATGCCATTTGCTTCTTTTAAGACGAGCAACGTTCACTGTAGGCTGATGCGATTAACAGTATCTTGTGCTCCATCTGCCGTGATGATGACCAGGTAACAAAGAGGTCGATGGTTAAGGAGGCTGTTGGTGTATGATCTAAAGAAACTTTTGAGTTCTTGGTTACTTCAGCAGCGTCAGAGAAATCATTTTCATATGCAGGTCGTCACACCCATCGGGCATAACGCGAGAGAGAGCGTATAGGCGACAAAGACATCAGTGTTACAGCGGATGTTTCTAGAGTGGTCTGCAACGTACCTTCACAATCTCATCTGCTGGAAATCCGGTACGATCCAATGGGCTTCTCTGGTGAAGCATGAGCCTGGTAAACAGACAGAAAAGGAACGCGAACTTGGTGCCTCTTTAACAGCGTACCATTGCAAGCCACACAGATTGGGGGATGCCTTCTCCATTTGGCCAACGTTGCCTCTTAACATCGCGTCTTCATAATCCGCTGTGGTATGAGTAGTTATCGGCATCGTTGATCACGAGGCGAATTTCACGTACACTGACTGGGGAAGTGATTCTGTAGCAGAAGAGATACAGACCCGTCATGGTTTCAGTGGTTTGGTCTCCACTGCGAGTCGTCCTGTTCAAGAAGGGGAGGATGTGATCTGTTCACCTCACGTTATATTGTAGACACTACAGGAACGTCAAGGAGAAAATAAAAAGCAACAAAGATTTTCACTGGAGCTGCATAAAGGATGGAGGTCATATCGAGGAAATTTTGCAAGCTTGTGTGTTTTTAATTAGTTTCCCTGCGCCAGGCACTTACAGCGGCCTAATGACACTCTCTAATCTGCATACTGAAATATTATATGGCTTCATCATACACGAAGAAGCTCAAACGGGGGAGGAAAAATGATCTGAAGGCAGAGATTATCGACTTCCTCTTTCCCTCCTACTTTCTTTTCTTCTGCATCCTCTTCCGACAAGCGTTTCATCTGTCCGCATCCTTGCTATCTGAAGGCCTTGTTTTTGATAAGTGTGTCATTAAACCCCATTCCTTGTGCACTATATCCCCCTCGTTTTCTTTCTCAGCCCAGAACACTATATTTTTCCAGAAGAGGCATCCGATCCCACTCCATTTTCCTCCGTCTTTGCCATTCCCTTTATATTGCGTGCAAGGGAGTTACTTCCACCCTCCGCTACTTGTATTGCTGATTGGTATTGGTCTTTTGTCTCTATCTACTTGGGACCCCTTTGGACATGCCTCTTCTTCAGTGCATTTGAACTTTATAAAGCATTGCTCTGATGATAGCGTCTCTGGCTTCCCCCAGAAACGCTCCTCTTCTCTTAGAGAATTCCGTTATCCCATAGTTTCCGTAGGGTTGAAGGATAATCTTTGCCCTTGCGTTCATCATCTTCGGCTTTCTTTTACTTCGTCTCTCTATCGTTGCTCCTCCTCAGCCGCTGTTCGTCTACTCAAACGATTAACTGGTTCAAGTGTTCTGTGCATCTGTGTTCTTGGGCTCCTCAGCCCACAAAGGCTTTTCTTAACGCTTGCAGCGCTCTCGTCACACCCCACGCCTTTCTTTGAACGCACCACGATAATTGTGACATTTCACATCGGTAATAGTGACGTACATGAATTTCCAAGCTGCAAAACTTTCCTGTTTTGGGAAGATGAAGATGGGATCATCTTTAAAGCAGTAGTGACTGGAGAGGATGCACGTTGAGTCATACTCTGTTTTTAGAGTGATTAGCTTCTCCATTTTTTATGGTGTTAGCTTTACTATTTATTTTGATGACTGTGGTTGTGTACGTGGTGTAGTTTTTAAGGTGTTTGTGATGGTAGCTGTGGTAGTATTATTGGTGGGTATGATGGTCGGGTACTGGTGTCCCCGGTTAACGGACTGGTACACGTGATGGCACCTGAGGCATGTGTGTGTGTGGTAGAGTGGATGGAGACTGTTGTCTGTGATAGTGTGGTGGAAGTCTTACTACCGTTTGTAAGTGTATGATTAGTGACTGTATGGTTCTTTCTTGAATGTGTATAAGTGGCTTTGGGTGTGTGCTTGTTTAATCACCTTATTGTAAGTACTTATTTTGTACAGTACGAGGAGGGAGAAATATACAATCATGGGGTTTATATCATGCATTTGAGTAAACATGCAAGCAGGATTTTGCCGCGCGATAGCGTGTGTGATTGTGTATGTCTTTGCAATATTAATAACAACACCCTACTTAATGTAAATAGCATCAGTAATTCTGATACCGATTCACAAAATTATGGGTCGCCAAAAACTGAAACTGCATGAGAGATGATACTCACAGTAAAGACAATGGACTCTAACAACGGGGAGGAGGAGGGGGCCTTAAACAGGGCTTTGATAAGGGGGAAAGAGGATTAGATAATAACACAAGCGTTGTGGTGGCGCTTTAGCTCATTGCTGATTATGTTCACAATAGTTAGGATGGGGCTCTTTGTGCCTCTCGTGGTTTACGCAAGCGCAGTTGGGTTAGACCCGACTGCCGTGCTGTGCTGGTTTTACAAGTTTTGCCTTCTGATGCTGCGGCTCAGCTGAGGCGAGAAAGGCAGTTGTACACACACTCGCACACACACTCGCACACACATACACACACACACACAGTGGCTGATAGATATATGTAGAGATACCTGGGTGTAATGTCTTGGAATATTACTGAGAAATCTATATTCATTGTTGCCTCGTCAATGTTCATTTCTTTACCAAGAGAGTGGTGTCCACCATATCCTTGAGAAGAATTATATTACTGGAAGAACTGGTGAGAAAACATTTTAGAAGCAACTGCTGAGATAATTAAAGCGTAATTAATGAGTTC
Organism: Panulirus ornatus; assembly: GCF_036320965.1. Classification (NCBI taxonomy): domain Eukaryota; kingdom Metazoa; phylum Arthropoda; class Malacostraca; order Decapoda; family Palinuridae; genus Panulirus; species Panulirus ornatus. The sequence continues at coordinate 38,285,150 of NC_092239.1, read as the reverse complement.
TCGTGGAAGAATTACATTTTTTTCTCGAAATTAACCGAGACGACGGCGACGGCGAAGCGAATTTAATGAAATGAAATTCCAAACACTTAGACCAAAAATATACTGTTCGTGAAATATTTCGGAGAGTGAATTTCTTACTCATCCTGGCCTTCGAGCATTTTTGTATAATTAACATTTGGAAATACTGAGGGAAAGAACATCCAGACACACCGAACTGCAGGTTTTCACGGTTTTTACTATTCCACACGTTACACACACACACACACACACACACACATATATATATATATATATATATATATATATATATATATATATATATATATATATATATATGCGTGGCTTAGATCGTTTTTGTTTTGATAATCGCATATCATAGCCTAGCGGTAGCGCTCCCGCCTGCCACGCAGGGGTCCCGGGTTCGATCCTGGTTGCTGGAGGTTTGTATGCTCTATGGAAGTGGGCGTTATGGTTGGTGGTGTACTTAAAGGACATTATCACTACATCTCTGGAAAAAGCAGTGCCTTTTTGACGTCATGGAAATACAGAGAGGGTAGAATGCAGCGTATCTCAGCTTCTGTTGAGGATGTCATATATAGGTTGAATATAATCGAAGCTTCTAAAGAACTGAATAATGTAAGGTTTCCATACATGACTTTGATCCAGGCAGCATCAACGGAACTGAAGTTAATGGTACAGTGTTTCGCTAAAATATCATAACTTAAAACTATGAATTTTATTTTTCCCAGTGCTTAACACGTATTTTGTATACAAGAACTTTTTTTTTTTTTTAACCAGTGCGTAAATATCCTGTTTACAAGAACTTCTTTTTTTTTTTACAAATGTCTTGTTTACAAGAACTTTTTTTTCCTAGTGGGTAACATGCATGCTGTTTACAAGACCCCATTTTTCTTTTTTCCCCAGTGCGTAACTCCGAACTGCCTTCATTTTTCCCCCAGTGCGTAACACCGAACTGCCTTCATTTTTCCCCAGTGCGTAACACCGAACTGCCTTCATTTTTCCCCCAGTGCGTAACACCGAACTGCCTTCATTTTCCCCCAGTGCGTAACACCGAACTGCCTTCATTTTTCCCCCAGTGCGTAACACCGAACTGCCTTCATTTTTCCCCCAGTGCGTAACACCGAACTGCCTTCATTTTTCCCCCAGTGCGTAACACCGAACTGCCTTCATTTTTTCCCCCAGTGCGTAACACCGAACTGCCTTCATTTTTCCCCCAGTGCGTAACACCGAACTGCCTTCATTTTTCCCCCAGTGCGTAACACCGAACTGCCTTCATTTTTCCCCCAGTGCGTAACACCGAACTGCCTTCATTTTCCCCCAGTGCGTAACACCGAACTGCCTTCATTTTTCCCCCAGTGCGTAACACCGAACTGCCTTCATTTTTCGAGCACGTAACGTCCACTGGATACCAGACAGTCCCTCATGAACCCTCATCACTATTCTCCGTTTGCGTTCATGACTCCTCCTGCTTCATGTCGGAATGTTTGGAGGTGGACTAGGCACACACACCCCCCCTTGCATTCATGCTGCGATGCCCACAGCAGCAAGACTGATGCTAGAGTAATGTTAACAAATGGCCTCCTGACGCCGCTCTGCACCGGTTACTCTTGTCAGGGGAAGCAATTTTGCCAGTCTTGAAGAATTCTCGGCTGCGGGATGAATTCTAGGGTGTTCAGGGGGTCCTCCGCCAGCAGTTGACGTAGAGTAAAACATAAACCAGAAGCTTTGTTTATATATATATATATATATATATATATATATATATATATATATATATATATATATATATATATATATATATATATATATTCCTATGAGTCCACGGGGAAAATGAAACACATGTTTACCAAATGGCGTCCTAGCTTCGTCCCTTCGATGTATATGAACTGACTGTTATATTTCTCTCTTGTGTCTCCCCAGATGATGTGATTATTACACGATAGTGCACTTGGGAACTTTTCGTGTTTCATTTTCCCCGTGGACTCATAGGAATAGCTTGATCACGCGCAAAATTGTGATCCTTTCCAATATTATATATATATATATATATATATATATATATATATATATATATATATATATATATATATATATATATATATATATACTGCCCAGGTATTCCCTCTGTCTTAGAAGGCGAGTAAGAAGGGCGGGTGAGAGGAAATCCTCCCTTCCTGTATTACTTTCCAAGAGAAAGAACAGAGCGAGGAGCCAAGTGAGGATTTTTCCCTCTAAGGATATGTCATCTGTTCTTGACGCTTCCTCGCTTACTCAGGAAATGGCGAGCGCGTGTGTATATATATACATATATATATATATCATACGCGCACACGTATGTGCATGTTGATTATCTCTGGCTAAAGATAAAGCCCCGCAGATATAAATTCATCCTACAACCATTAAAACCCGGTGTTGTATGCAAACACCGTGTTTTCATGTACATTTGTTACCGAGACTCGCTTTTATTTTGGTTTTACATAAGTTCGACGGCATGTATGTAGTTCGCAGGGAAAATATATTTCAAAATCTTCCTATTGTAGATTTTTTTTTTGTTTCAGGTTGTACGCATGAAAATTTATTGGTTGATATAGAAACAATCATGTTTAGGGGAGCAGTGCATTGATTGGCTGTCCTCGGTAACCATATGAATTAAGTTTAGTAATAGTTTCTTTATACATCTGTTGACTGTGTTCTAAATCTTGAAGCTACTCCCTGGCGCTTCTCGATAGTGATTTCTTGCGATACTTTTTCCAAAGGATTCTATTATTATTAGTCTTGAAAAACACCGTATAGTGTTGTTTTAACTTGGAAGATAAATGAGTGGACTTGTAAAACACCGTACGATGTTTTGGAAGAGAGATGAGTACACTCGCCAGAACGCCGTACAGTGTTGCTTAAACTTGTTAGAGAAATGAGTGGACTCTTCAGAACACCTGTACAACGTTGCATTAACTTGGAACAGAAATGAATGTACTTTTCAACGTGATGTACGGTACTGTTTTAACTTGTAAGAGAAATGAGTGTACTTTTCAACAGGATGTACAATGTTGCTTTAACTTGGAACAGAAACGAGTGTACTTTTCAACAGGATGTACGATATTGTTTTAACTTGGAAGAGAAATGAGAGTTCACTCACGTGCGAGATGGTAAGAGGTAATGAACGTGTAACGTATGGCGAGGATCATCCCAGCTGACACTGCATGTAACTATGATGGTATTAAACCTATGTATCCTAGTCACAGAACTCACCCCATAAAACACATGGATAAATGTTGCAGACGACCCATTGTCCTTCTTTCGCTGGTTTAGTTTTCTTCTTCCCTTCGGGTGAGACATATATTACCAGGCCACAATGACCATGGGGGAGATTTATGTACAAAGCCTTCTTTTCAGCTGTGGAGGTTCAGTGTTTGGTGATGTGGGTGTGAGTTGGGTGTTGGAGGCCACAGAGGAGGAGGGTATGTACGCGAATGTGAGGTGGTGGTGAGAGACTGTTTCTAAATGTATGATGTGTGTGGTTCATTCGAAGGTGCTGTTGGGGTTTCAGTTTGTGGTCCTGGTTTCTAGAAATGTATATACGTGTGCAGAGAAATGGGGGAATATGGAAGGTAACTTACCAAGTTAGAGAATATGACTTAGGGGAGTTACTAACCACCTCTGCAAGGGTTTAGGAGCGCCAAAGCAATCCCTCGAGGGCTGAGGTGACGAACTCTCAGCCTCGAGTTCCAGCCATGACTTCAATATGGAAGTTGAAGATGCGCCTCCCACAAGAAGAATCCGAAGAGTAACCGGGTTTGGACTTGATTTCTGTCTTCCAAATAAGTCTCGTCTTGATTCAAGATATCAGTTGTGTACTGTTGTCTAAAACGACGTTAATGGCATCACAATCTTTTATTTATTGATGTGTTGCTGTGAAGGTGTGATGGCATGACGTTCATAGATATAATCTACAGGAGGGCTTCCCTGTGGAAGGTGGTTTTAAGCTAAGAGCTGGGAGGCTGAAAATGTTTTTCTGGCCAGGCGTAAATGACGATCCCCATTGTGATGGTGTACACGTCTGGAAACCCTTAGTATGAAGGAAATGCTCACCAGCAAAAACATGGTATCCTTTTTTTTTTTTTTATCCCCATAGGTGGTGGTGTGAGAAAGTGGATATTGTGGCAAGGAAGTGAAAATTTACTGAACTGTCTTGAGCGAGATGCACAGCACAGAAGTTCATAATTTAAGTGCAAATGTTGGTCAGCATCTGTAGTAAAGTAGATATTCACTACGATGTATTTCAGCCCTCCACAAATACTGTTCACTTTTGTCAAAGTAGAAGCATTCAGCTGATGTGATATATAGAACGCATTTTCGTTATATATGGCCGAGTATTGATCATAGTGTTGATTGATCAAAGAAGTTATCGTGATTGACACAATAAGACTGTATAGATTATTCATGAAGCGATTGATTAAGGAACGAACAGCTCCCTCCCTTCATGAGCTAGACTTACACAACTCTTGAGATTTCATTGGGTGATGGGAGAAAAATGAAATCGATATTTCCATATTATATCTTTTTAACACCATTGCTTCAGTAATGGAGATTGGTATTAGTTTACAGAAAAAAAAAAAAGATGTGGCAGTGAAATGATGGCGGATCATGTGCAAGAAACGTCTGGAGTGGATGAGATTGACACGAAGTGATGGGGTACCTGAGCCCAAATATTAAGGGAATGAATGGGGGAGCAATGGAGCAGTATGAGTTGGAGCATTATGGTATATGGGGGGCAAAGACTGAAGTGACTGATATGGTATCGGGGCCTAAACAATTGCGGGGTGTGAGAGGTGAGTATTTGGACGCTTGAGTAGGGGAATACTGTGTATAGGGCCAATATGCTGGCCATAGACTAAACTTAGAGGGTATATAAAGATAATAATCCATGGTGCTAGGTTGAGGAAACTCATCCCTGGTTTTGGGAACTTATTCAGGGCAATAAATGATTAGATGTGTGAAAATGAGGCCATTGTTTCGAATGCTTCTTAAGTTACCTCAGTAATGCGGAAAAAAAATTTGAATATGCAATACAAAATAAGTGTAACTCTCTTAAGTAGTGAAGAGTGCCATAACAATAGGCTATCCTACAATGTACATCAGGGATCATATTTAATTCAGTCTAATTCACTTAAGTTTATTGTCTGCGGAACTCGTAATAATATGCACCTTGTGCCCTCTTGGCGGTCTTGCACGCTAATGAAGATAAGCGCATAAAGAAATTTAATACACAACACTGCATGTAATGTACAAGCGCAGTTAGTGTTATTCTTTACGTGGAAAATAAAAAAAAAAAGATAAAAATGAAATAAAAAGTCGACCTAGAAATACAGAGGATCTGAAATTATTTCACAAAGCTGCATATATTTTTTTTTTCTTTTTGTCTCGACCAAGAAACACAGGGGATCTGAAATGGCTTCACAAAACTGCGTATTCTTTTTTCCTTGAGTGTATTGCAAAACTTTCAGGGTACCTTTTTTTCAATGCCTTTTTTTTTTTTTCCTTTTTTAATTTTCTTATGCTTTGCCTTTTGACCAGCTTACGTTCCAAGGGAAAACTACACTTTTCTGAAAACGAGAAATGAATCTGATAGTAAAGCAAAGGTAAGGCTACGCTTCAACAATGCGACAGGCCACGCTGGTAGTGGGCGAAGTTAAACCCTTACAGTACTTTTAGAATATCATCTGCACAGAGAATAACTGCACACGGATACGAAGGAACGCAAACACCAACAGACCAACGGGTCCTATTTGAACCTAATTGTGAAAGCAAAAGAGATAAGAAACCGAGAGCTTCGCGTGTGATGAGTGGGGAAAAAAAAAGGAAAATGGATGACACCAAGAGAAACTCCTATAGTCTTTACGGAGGCTCAAGTGTTGTCAGTCGTGGCCTCAAAGGTAAATACTTGTCCTACTGATATTCATAAACGTCCTGTATCTCTGGTGTTGCTTTTGATCTCTCCTACTATCGAATCATTCAGTATGTTAGCAATCATGCTGAAGGAAAAAAGTGATTTTGGTTCAAAGCATAACTCTTGTCCAGGTGTTTACACTGCGAGTGAACTGTATGCCTTTGGCGAGATCGTCAGAGCTTCAGTATCTGGAGTGAGATTATCAAAGCCTTCGATAATCTTTGATACCCGGAGTGCGATTATCAAAGCCTCTGATAATCTTTAATACATGTATCATACCATCTCTTTGCGTTTTCTTTTCTAGAGTAAACAAGTCTGCGTCGTCAAGTCAGTTCTCCTAAGATATATTTCTAAGTCCGGTAATGATCGTGGTGGCTTGCCTTTGACTCTCTGATATTTCTCCATTGAAGAAGGGAGACCAAAACTCGGGGAAGCGCCAATGTAAAGAATGAGGATTAGCATTGTAGGCTTGAATGCCTTAGAAAGGAATCCAAAGCTTTTTATGTTCATTCTGATTCCGTGTTTTTTAGCTTTTTTAAGCGCTGCTTAGTGGGTTATAGGCCAAATACGTTTTTTTCCCCTCTTTAAACTCGACTTGATTCACGCTTCTACCGATCGGTATTGGAACTCATTTGCTTCCTCTAACATGATTCGTGTATTGGTTTGCACTGTGAGGGCTTGAAGTTCTGATGCAATGGATTTCTGATTGCAGCTTCCTTTCCCCATTTTGGTGTTATCTGCAGAGTTTGATACCTCACACCGAAGCCCATCATTGAGTGTCATTGACGAGTATGAAAAAGAGAACAGGTTCGAAGACTGATCCCTGAGGCAAGCCACTTGTTACGTCTAACCATTCTGAGGCTTAACGGCAGTTGAATAGATGCTCTTTGATTGCGCCAGATCATCCAGTTTTTAAAGGAACGAAGTGCAACATCATTTATTCCAAATGACTTTACATTTGACGGTAATCTTTGATCTGGATGATATTAGATACTTTTTGGAAATATAAATGGGACATCGGTCGCTGTAATCTCATCATATATGTTGATCTAAAGTCAGAAAGAGTCGCTCAAGTTGAACGATTTTGACGAGTCGTGCAGCTAATTATCCGTGAAGTGGCGGCCCTTTAGATATATTCACACCTTCGTTTCGATGACTCTTCACCTGAGTTCGCCAACGATGACACCAAGGTAACTGGAATGGTGAAATCCAGGCAGGGACTATTTACCCGTTTCTTGTGTGTGTGTGTGTGTGTGTGTGTGTGTGTGTGTGTGTGTGTGTGTGTGTGTGTTACACCGGCAATATTTTACTTTTGTGGAGTTTTCCCTGTAACAGTCAAGGGCTAAAATATCGCACGTTAACAACTTTTATTTTCTTCAGTTAAACTCTTATTTTTTGTGGTCGCTGTATATATATATATATATATATATATATATATATATATATATATATATATATATATATATATATATAAGGCGTGTTCGTGTGTGTATGTATATAGTTATTTTTCCCCTAATATAAAGCAGTTTCCAAATCAGAGGTTTGTAAATTTAAACTCATTATAGAGTTGATAACTCTGAGAGTTGGCCATCTGGTGTGCCATTTAAATTCGTGCAAATTAAATTTTTGTTGCCGGCGTTGTTCTCGTTGTACAACATAATGTCGGCTCATAAATCCCTTGCTAATATATTACATTATATTTAGGGAACCTGATAATACGACCCGTATTGCGTACTGCAACGTGTTACTTAACCCGTGTTGTGAATTGCTGCCTGTGATCTTGTCTGTGCTTCACACAGTCTATTGTTTATGTTCGTTTTAAGATCCTATGATGATGTTTGATAGATATATGTTGCTTCTTGGCTTAGGAGGATGTGCGTATATGCCACTGAATGCAACACATCTGAAGAATGATGCTATACAAAATGTTTTCTCGGTTGTTCTTAGTTTCCCCAATGTTTGGTGTGTGTGTGTGTGGGTGGGTTGGGCCATTCTTCGTCTGTTTTCTTGCGCTCCCTCGCAAACGCGGGAGACGGCGGTTAAGTAAAAGAAATTATATATATAATATGACTACTCTCGAATGGTATCTGAGATCATTGTCATTAGACGTACATAATACCTATCGTTAGCTTGTTTAGAAGCTGTATGCAAATCAGTAATTGAAGTTGTAATGGATGATCTAAACTTGACAGATACACCCAGAGGGTAAGCGTCTGAGCTTCATCGTGAGAGCAAACGAAGAATAGCTTGTACTGCATTGTCACTGGAAGTACATTTTGTCTTCATCTTGGTTTCGACGTTTTCTTCTTGGATTCTGCTGACGAGGCAAAGATAAATAGAAAAATTTAAGCTGACATTTTTATCCTTTGTCTTTGAGTACCAGAGTGTAAACAGTGCACTGGTAAAATGACATACTTTCCTCGCTTGTGGCATGAATTTTATGGACGTAACGTTTACAGTAAACGCAGGAATAGGCCACACTTTTGTTGACGATGAGACAAAGTTATAAGCCGAACACAAAAATGATATTGCAGGTTTTCTTAGTGATTAGGTGCCACCACATTTCAGAAGTAGGATACTTTGACATACGGCAGAGAGCTGTGTTTTCTAAGGGTGTTGTGTTTCCACTTCATTGCATATATACATATGTTTATCTGTTTATAATTGCCCCAGGACCCTCCTTAACGGAGGGTCCTGCAGCCCAAGGCTGCGCTACTTGCAGTAGCAGGGAAATGATGGGCTCCTCTGAAATGAGAAGTTCTTTGACGAGACAGCACCGCTCGTGATGCACCCTCGAATGTTTTTGACTCGCGGTATAATCTCATCCAAACTGAGTTTTGTAACCTCTCTCTCTCTCTCTCTCTGTATATATATATATATATATATATATATATATATATATATATATATATATATATATATATATATATATATATATATTATGTATATATGTATATATATATATATATATATATATATATATATATATATATATATATATATACACACACACACACATATCTATACATTTTTTCATACTGTTCGCCACTTCCCGCGTCATCGAGGTAGCGTTAAGAACAGAGGACTGAGCCTTTGAGGGAATATCCTCACTTGACCCCCTTCTCTGTTCCTTCTTTTGGAAAATCAAAAACGAGAGGGGAGGATGTCCAGCCCCCCGCTCCCTCACCTTTTTTAGTCGCCTTCTACACGCAGGGAATACGTGGGAAGTATTCTTTTTCCCCTATCCCCAGGGAATGAAAAAAGGATATATATATATATATATATATATATATATATATATATATATATATATATATATATATATATATATATATATATATATTGCAGTATTTATACTGGATTGATACACAAAAGATTGAAAAAAGGAGGATGGAGGGAAAATAGCTAAAACAGCAGTGGTATTCGACAGGGAGGCCAGCTATTGTTTGCCAGCTTAGTTACAGCTGTAATTTTAGCTGGGCCCATTTGTTTCATGTGGACATATTTCTCGCTCAACGGGACGGCTCGCTGTAGTGATTTTTTTCAGTTTTCCTGTTCGATGCCGACGTGATTGTGTAAGTTGGCGTGTTGATGTATATATGTATGTATATATATGTGTTGTAGAATGTGTTGTAAGATGCGTGTTTGCACGTGCATGGTTGTGACGAGTCGAGATAGGGTTTGTGGTGTATTGATGGTTGTTAGTGTAGCGGATTGTAAGATGGGTTGTGGGGTTTTGAGGTAGGATGTTGTAAGATGTATTGTGAGCTGTGTCTGAAGGAGTTATGAGTTGGATGATTTGTAGGTGTATGATGGGTTATGCAAGTGTGTATTACGGTGTGTGTGTGTGTGTGTGTATTTTGTGAATATGTAGTCTGGGTCTAGGTTGATTAGCAATGGGTATGAAAGAAGCTCTTGAGTGTGTTTGGGTGTGTGTAGCTGGAAATGAGTGACGTAGCGGCATTGGAAGAACTGTGGGTGTATGCTAAGTAACGTGTGTGTGTGTGTGTGTGTGTGTGTGTTGGATAATGATGATGTATGTTGAGGAGGTATGGTTTGAAGGATGATGATCTAGGTGTATGATGGGTGTGAAGGAGATTGAAATGAATCGGTATTAAGTAGCCTAGTTGTATAGTAGAGAGTATATGTGTATTACTAGTGGTGTGAGAATACAATTTGTATAGATGAACAGTATGTGGTATGGATTATTCGTAAGTGTAAAGGATTTATGTGTGGTGTTCGGCATGGTATTTAGCGTGTGTGTGTGTGTGTGTGTGTGTGTTGGAGGATGATGCATAGATTAAACATTTGGCCATTTGTTAGGCTTGAAGGATGCATTATTGGGTGGTGTAGTAAGACCCAATGTGGTGTGTATGATGCATAGTTTGAGTGTATAATGTAATACAACAGGTGATGTAGGTGGTGATGAAGTTTCACGTGACCCGTATGGTTGCACTGAAAATACTGTAGATGCGTGGTTGGGTGAGGGTGTTAGAGTATGGTACTGTCTGTGTGTGTGTGTGTGTGTGTGTGTAGGGCAGGAGGTGCAAAAATACCGTAAAGTTAGCCGGAAGCCTAAGTATAAAACAAGTACAGGAGGAACGGCCAACCGCTCCAGGCAAGCGGGCCAAAGGGGTGATACAAAGAGGAAAAAAACATCCTCCCTTCCCTCTATGTATGTAGGTCTCCACTCCTCTAGGGACGGGGTGAACAACCTCCACCTGTGCTCTTAACTACAATACGATGGTGTGCGGTAGGGCGTGAGGAGCGGTGGGGGTGCATCCTCTCCCTCTTTAGCTTTCTCGTTTCGTCTTCGATCATATGATTTTTTATCTTGTTCCACTTAAAAGATTGTACTTGACGTACACATCTGAGCATCACTAATGTCGCTGAGGCATTTGAAGGCACTCCTAGCATTACCTTTAGGATCCATTGGTCTGTTGCTGTTTGAATTCCCTTTGTGTCTCGCAGATGAGTCAGGTTGGATGCATCGATGTAGGGTAGATGTCATGCTTATGAGGAGCAGCCAGGCTGAATCCATTCACACCCCTCACACACCCCGGGAAGCAAGCAAAGCTTACCCTTCTCCACTTCCCTGCTCCACTTGGAACGCAGCCTCGAAGCTGCCAAAGGAGTACCAAGAACAGACGATGAAATGGCCTCGTTCGCCCACAACCACTCTACCTGTCATGTACAATGCACTGAAACTAGAGCGCCCCCTTCCCCTATCCACAATCGAGCCACACCGGCCTTTCCCTGGTTCTCCTCGCACCCCACTACCGCTTCATGTGCCTTTCACGTTGTAGCAACGTAACGACAAGCTGAAACCAACAACGTGGCCGCCAGCATACATCCAATCTCTAGCTGTCATGTATAATGCACAGAGAACAGAGAGCCTACAGTCCACAGCCAAGCTCGCCCCCCCTCCCCCACACACACACTCTCACACACACACACACACAGCACTGCAACGGTTCTACTTCACCGCTTCACATGCCCTGGGTCGGCACACTGATAGCCTTCTCTCACGTATACGTATTCTATTAAAGTGTACCGTATTCTTGCATTATTTCACTTTGACACACATTTTTTCGATGTGCCTCAAGACCTTTCATATACTGTACATGTATCTCATACCTCCCTGTCACAAGAATCTCTTCTGCGGGTGCTCTGGCAGTACTCAGGAAGCTAGCCACGTCCACTGGACGGGACCACTGGCAGTATGTGCTGTTAGGCTTATGTCTTTGATGAAGGAGTGCAGTGCACAATTGAGACGTATGATTCTTAAGTATGAAATCTGCAGCTTGGGCATGATCTGGGGTCATATGATAAGCTGGAGCGGTATTTATAGTAGTGGAGAGATGTATGACTGTAGGAAAAGCGTTTGGCATCGCAAGGGAGGGTATATAGGAACGAAAGCTTTAGTTATTATAAGTGTAAGTTATACAGAAGTACTGCGATGATTTGGTCACTGTCGTTAGAATTTACAAATATCGAGTATTATGTATGGCTTCACTATGTTTAGCTTTGAGCGACTGTAACACGCTAACCATATCTATCATTTTTCAAATATTTTATGACCTCCGACTTTATGGAATCTATTTAGGCATATGATAATGTCTGATAGCGCGTGCTTCTTCACATTTTCATAGTTCGAATGATTTTTATTTCTTCTGGACAGAAGACTTTTTATACATTGTATTTGTATGACATACACTTTCATTTATCATTCACTAAATTATCGTCATTAATTGTCGATAAGCATTAAACAAATCAGCTGATACGGCCACTGAAGCGGTTAATTGCGATTATCGTAACCCAGGTTAATCTTAAATCTTATAAACCAGTTTTTTTATTTTCTTTTTTAACCTTCATATGTGCATAGGATAGACTTCGTGAGTCTTTAACTCCTCATTGCCTAAGACGAGAAAACATGTTTGTCTTCACCCAAACCTCTCCTCTTGTCCACCTGCGCTCTCGCATTACACTGATTACGGTATGAAGAGATCAGAGACACATGAGGAACATGGCAAGTAATGTTTATGATATATAAATACATGTGTGTATATATGTATGAAGAAAGGCAGTGGTGTCTCGCGACAGATTCAGTCGTCCCCATTATCTCTGAGGAAGACGAATTTCTTCCATTTTCTTTTCATGCTTTGAGACTCCATCATGCATCATAATGAATGAAATATGCTTTAGAATTCTACGTTCCATTTATCAAACTTGAAAGGGTACGGAAGTGTGTGCACGCATACCGTTCTCCTTCATATTATACTGAAAGTTTGCGCATACCGTTTTCCTCCACATTCTACTATACGTTTTCTTATCCAACTAACTAAAGGAATAAGGGACACCTTTTTATATCTATAAGCATCGGGGCTGTGCTACCTTTGCGCCAACACTGCCACAGACGAATATAAAGTGTAGCGGCCGTGTGTATATACACTGACGTGATATATGTGAAGATAGTTTTGCTGAAGCGCGCGCTGGGTTTTGTATCCAGTTTTTAGAGACAGGTCACATGATTCCGTAAGCATGAAATAAGAGAAGATTCTCAGATGCTCAGACATGAAACCTGGTTGAATACCACCACACAAACACGTAAGGACCGACGAACTGGATATATGGAACATTATTCCAGATTCGTCCATTAGCGATTTAATGGGTTATTTTAGTTGCCAGAATATACCAGAATATGGCTCGACATCTTTCTTCTTTTCTTTCAAACTATTCGCCATTTCCCGCATTAGCGAGGTAGCGTTAAGAACAGAGGACTGGGCCTTTGAGGGAATACCCTCACCTGGCCCAATTCTCTGTTCCTTCTTTTGGAAAATTAAAAAAAATGAGAGGGGAGGATTTCCAGCCCCCCGCTCCCATGGCTCGACATACATGAGTAAATTCTCAGTTTCCAACAAATCCCAGAGACCGAGAAATACGTCGACATATACCAACCCCGGACGAGAGTAAGTTACAGCTGTAATTTAGCAAGTAAACGCTGTAGCCGGCTGTGTGTTACGGGTTGTGTGACGGTCCACAAGTTCATCATCACAACCTCACCACCCATCCTCCCACACGAGGATTCGCTTCCTGTGCTGATCCTAACACTCGATCCTTTCCATCGGATGTGCTCAGGAGTGAATCTAAACTACATCACCGATTCACTTGGAAGTATGTATGATTATAGACAGGAGGTAAAGGCAGGTAGCGGGCATCAGCTGAGGCTCATCCCAGTAGACGAGTGGAGTCAAGACGAATGAGGTAGCCTGAGCCTTCCAAGCTGTCTTTTGTCAGCCCAGCAAACCCCGGCTTGTCCCTCCACCATAATGACTGGATGAAGGACGCTTAAACCTCCCCGTCTCTTGCCATTGTTTCACGCCCTCACGCCCATCTTGTGATGGATTGTCCCCGCTGATGGTAGACTGCTAAAGCAGGATGACGGACGGTGAGGCTAGCCAGTGTCTTTGCCACTGTATCACGCCTCCCCCCGGCTCCAGGCTGTGATGGATGGTCCCTGAGGGTAGTGGTGCAGTGTGTAACTGGACCGGGTGTCGGTAAAGTCGAATTATTCCCGTGCATTTGCTCCCGCTGAAGTTGCTACTCTTCTGGTGGATTGCGGTTGATGCCCTGGTTGCCTCAGTGTGTCCAGCTGCTGCCGCGCGATCTGGTGGCGGATCATACCTTCTATTGTTGCGTCTGTTAGTGTTAATACTGTTGCTGCCGTTGCATCTTAAAAGTCGTAGTTTGTTCGTTGCGATCGTCAACATTTTGTTGCCGTTGCTGCTGTGAATGGTCAAGGATTACTGCCTTCCCTTCCTGATATGAATGGTGATGGACTACTGCTGTAGGTGGTGGTGGTGGTGGTTGTATTGGATCGCTGTCACTTCGGGCTTGACGAAGTGTACAGCCACCGTTGGGAAGTGGCGTTGCTCCTGGTAATACCTGGATGGAGGACTGAGGCTGCAGTTGGCGGAGTTGTGGACTCTTACTGGTAAGGAAGGTCGACTGCTCCAGTGGATGGTGGTATAGGTCGCTGAGTGATGATGTTTCTGGAAGTGCTGCTGGTGGCCCTCGGCTGTACTTGGTGTAACTGGTTTTGTAGTTTGTAGTAATTTTTCTTCGGTACGTACGTCTGTGTCTGTGTAAATTATATATTATTGATTAACACTTCACCTATGAGGTCAGCTACCTGGCACCCCTATTTGAGGTCATCTTTGAACGGAACAATATCAAGGTGCTGACTTCACTTCTTCGTTAACAGGTAAGGGAGAAAATTCTCTTGAAAACTGAATGTTATTTTATAATGTATGACTGTCGCTGTGTTCCAGGATCTTCGTGTCGTCCACAAACATGTTTTCGTGTAAGGATTTGGCTGTGATCTTTTCATGTTATGTCTGATGCACTAACTTGCAAGTGAACTGTAAAGTCTTGCGATGCAAAGAAATGGTTGTCATTTTCATATACCTTCAACATGTCACTCAACCATCACAATATCTATCTTCCTCCTCGCTTAGTTTCACTCGCACTAGATTTCATAGGCATATTTCTCACTTTTCTTTAGGTTTATATTCGTATCTTCCGTGGCATTCGATAGACTGTTATCATTTGAACACATTTTTGATGAAATTCTAAGTCATTCATCACTCTTAATAGTTACCCCTTCTTGTTATTCTCTACTTGACATCCGTTTTCTAAATCTCTCTATCTACATTGTTTTACCATTAAAAATTCATCAATCACGTCTCTTGTCAACGTGATTTTTTTTTTCAATTTATTTTTTTAAGGGAGATCCAATCCCCGTATCCTCACCTTCCAGGCAATATATCTTCCTTAAACTCCACAAGTTTCTTCCTTTATTCCGGGAGGGCATTACAGAGCCATCAGCTATGTCATTTTTTTTTTTCTCTCCTTTGCACACAAACACACACACACACAGTAAAAATAAATGGGTTTTAGATGGACTGGCCCTCATCATACGGGAAATGAGAACAAAAAAAATGATGCATTTACTAGATTAAATTCCTGAAATTTTTTGGGATGAAAAGATAGCGTCATTACCCTTTTTTTTTTTTTTTTTCAGAAATTAGAATGTTTTTACAACTTTACATGTGCTCGTGTGTGTGTGTGTGTGTGTGTTACGTTTAGACAGTCTTACACGCTTATCTTTACACCGTAGCCTAAGTTAGGTACCCATTTAGCGACCGGTGTCAGGGGAAGGATAAACAGCTGGATTGTCTGTGGTCCGACTACCACACCCAGGATTCGAGCCCGGGTAGGCCCTGCGTGAACCGCGAGCAGCGACGCTGACCACAGCGCTACTCCACTGATGCCTGTGTAGTTACTATTTGTGTGTTGTAGGGAGAGTGTTTTACGCTGGTGTTGCTCCAGCTCTTAAACTTTGTGTGTGTGTGTGTGTGTGTGTGTGTGTAGGTGTATTTACGTATGTATTAATTCACACACACACACACACACACACACACACACTGCTCTGAACTAGGCACCGAGGGGAGGAGGAACACCTGGGTTGGCTGTGGGCCGACTATGCAACATTGAGGAGTAACTATACAAATATAATTGTTAATGACCATCAGTTGTCAGCACATGTTGAACCCAGCAGTATATTGTTGTATATGGTAAATGTTGACTACTGAATGGTCAGTAAGACTAGAATTTGTATAGGTGCTCTTCAGATTTGTATAGTGGAAGCTATACTAAATCCTCATATACGATCAAGATTCCTCAAAACTTTTAGGAGCCCTGAGGTCAACAAACTGTAAAATGCGTCCTGTCTACAGGCGTGTTGCCTAGCGTCCACAGTGTGCAAATCAGTGTGCAAATAATGATGGTATGAGAACTTAACCAACTGGTTCAGTTAGCTGATACCGATTCATCATCCTGCCCTGCGTCATAGAGAATTGGATATCTTTCGTGTTGTGGTTTCCTTATGCTACTTTCTTTTTAAAGGCCTAAGGCTCCAGTCACGGACAGAAATCCACCACAAGGCGAGCCCTTAATTGAAAAATATAGACATTATTGAATTGGAAATAGAAGATAATGTCCAGCGAGGTAGAAAGAGTAGGATGAGAATAAGGGGCAAAAATAAACGATAAATCATATATGAGTAGTGTTAGAGGTAATGAAAACATAGATAAATAAGATAATGTGTTTATTCTGGTGCCTTAACATTTAATCAGACAAATCGTCGAATCAACGATCCTGAAGCAGTTGATGTGAGATGAATCCAGACGTCATTTCAGCACGCCAGAGATAACCAACAGATAATCTGAAGTGGCAGCGTCGTTTGTACCTACTAGACAACAGAGACGGTCGAAGGATTACTTCCAGTGTCGGAGAGTCTCCTTGTTATCTCCTGAGTGTATGTAGTCATGTCCAGCGTATGATATATCTCAAGAGAGAGACACACACAGGGAGAGGCAGGTGATGTTAATTAATTGCCAGCGACATGGTGGGCATGTCTCCTTCATCCATCATGCTGCGTCACAGTTGCGTTGGTGTGGGATGAACACACACGTGTAAGTATATCAAAATTTCACGCCCATTGAGCATTATGGAAGGCTGCTGTACACTAACACTGGCCTAGAATAGAGAGAAAAAAAGAGAGGAGCTCTTTTCATGGGGACGTTTGTATATGCACAAATAGTTTATGGCTGTCTATTGACAGTGGATAGAGCATAATCCCTTTTTAATCTCGCAAAGGATCGACCATATTGTTAACCACTCAGAAGTCACAGTTACTCTTGTTCGTTGTATGTTGATCTGTGAGGTTTTTCTTTACGAAAAATGGTATTATTGCAGGTGAAGTGATGAAAGCAGGTGTCATTGCTAGTGTGAAATATATCAATGCAAAGTCGATGCCTGGAAATGTTAAAGCGGTAGGAACGTCAAGGTGTGTGTGTGTGTGTGTGTGTATGCTTCTTTAAAGCTGCCATCTATCATACAGGTGCTCCTTCACAATCCGCACACGACAGTGACTTCGTATATGCACCCAGATAATGTATCATCTTCCCTCCTCACACTCGCTCTGTCTTCCAACTACCCAATGACCATTCCCAGTAATGGCGCGATCCATCCTGCTGCCGCCAGAGACAGACATATACAGATTTGTGGGTTGAATATCAGTAATCATACAACAGATTGGTTGAAGAATATGTGACATGTCGAAGGGCGAGAAATGAAGCGGAGTTGCGAACCCCTGAGAAAATTCTGTGGCGATACTTCGAAGCTTCTCTTCATTTCCAGGTTGGCCTGGCACGTGAGAGCCGGCGATCCGAGGTTACGACATCGGAGTTCGGACGGTGAATGACACTCCATCGGTCTCTTGATTGAGGTTCCTCCATACGGAGGAGAGGACCATTAGCATAGGGGGGAAAAAAACGACTCAGGACAAGATTCCTTGTGACTGCTCATACCAGTGCATCAGGAAGGCTGTTTTCACGTGCGTGTGTGTGTGTGTGCCATCCACCAACGCCCCAAACTCGCTGGGGCTGTTTGCATACGAGTGGGTCTCTCTCTCTCTCTCTCTCTCTCTCTCTCTCTCTCTCTCTCTCTCTCTCTCTCTCCCAGTCTTCTTCCGAGCAGGTGGCTGCAGGCGCTTACGATCCATCCTGATGCTGCATGACTATTACACATCGTTCCCTTATGCTCCAGCGCAGATAGTGGGGTTCGAACCTTATTTTTTTTGTCTCTTTACAAAATGGAAGGACGTGTTCGCATGCAGTCGAGAACTCAAAACGAGACTCAAAACTGGAGTTCGATGCGAGTCCCAGGACTTCGCTGGCTGCGCGGCGCCACCTAAACTTTACGGATAAAATGTTGACAAGAGACGCGGAGTAAATAAATAAATTAAGAATAAATCCTCGACACACTACTTTCAATTTTTTCACACGTTTATGCCCTTATTGTTTCCGCTTCATGTCTGTTGCCTCTGCTGACCATGCAATGAAAATAGTCTCTATTTGTGAACACTCTTATGACGATTGCTTTCTGATAGGTTGAAAAAGAAAACGTGTGTGTGTGTGTAGCTTTTGTGGCATTACACGGGTATGTCACGTAGGGATTGAGGCGTCATACCGGGCACGTAATGCGAGCTGTGTTGTGTGTTTATTTAGAAAAAGGACCACTGCCACTGTTCTTATGGATACGTATCTTCCCCTGCCCTCAAGCCTTCGACCCAAGGTACGCGTGGGGCTGCTGCTTCCCACTGATTGTTGCTGTGTGTAGGTTGCCCTGTACTCGAGGAGTGGCTGGACATTGTTAATTCCCAAAGGAGGACAGGTGAAGGGATGGTCATGGTCGAGTCCCACACTGGGATGTGATGTCCCCACGCTAAGGATGAAGGATATACGCTTGTATCCATAATTGGCAAGATAAGAACTGTGACTGAATTTGATGATATATCGATCAAGGAAAAAAAAATATGCTGTCGAAACTGGTGTTTGTAAAAGTGCCGGAAACAAGAAAAACACATTTCACGCCATAGAATATGCGATTTCATCTGGGGAAAATTGGTGATGTTTCTGTTCTGTCCGGAATATCAAAAAACTCCCAAAGTTTCCCCATGAAAAGACTCGTTCTCTCTACTGCATTGTTATGTCCACGCTCTGCGTCTGTCTGTCCAGCATATATATCTTCCTGTGTTTCAGTATGGTTTTCTCTGCTTCTCTCTCTCTCTCTCTCTCTCTCTCTCTCTCTCTCTCTCTCTCTCTCTCTCTCTCTCTCTCTCTCTCTCGCCTATTTCTGTCTTTCTCCCCTATTTCTCTCTCCCTGTTTCTCTTTTTATCCCCTGTCTCTCTCTCTCTCTCTTTCTCTCTCTCTCTCTCTCTCTCTCGCTCTCTCTCTCTCTCTCTCACTTCATAGGTTCTTTGGTCATCGAAATCTTACCCCAAGAATGGGGTAATAGACTGTGTACACAGTCGTCTCTCCTCCTGTACCACAAATAAGTTTTACGTTTAGATGATCGTGTATGTGTGTGTGTATTTACCTGAGTGAAAAACCTCTTTCTGACACGAGTGAATGACGTGCCAGTATCCATCTCCCACATAGTGAACACCACACATGTTTCCTGTAGTTTTACTCATGGCCCAAAAAATATATATAAATATATATATATATGTATATATATATATATATATATATATATAAATATATATATATATGTATATATATTTTTTTTTTCAAAATGAAGCTTTTAGCCACCTATCGATTCAGTTCATTTATTCTATTAATAGGACTGAAACCTATAAAAAAAAGAAGGGATAGAGCAACAAATGCATTGTTGCAGGGGTGGACCCGTATATTTCATCCCAGAGGAAATCATTTAACTCTGGGTTTTAATTGCCTCTAGGGAAACCCCCTCGCAATTCACACCACTAACACTTTCAACACTGCGAGAAACACGTTACTCTCCCCCCCCCTTTTTTTTTGAGCGAAATGAAATGGTTTTCAAAGTTGCTATATACCATGTAGGACAGTGGCGTTGTCCACAGTGATGTAACTTTAACAGTGGAGGCGGGATTTGAAATGGATGCGTCCAAAGACAGTTTTGAGCGACTTTCTTTTTTTTTTTTCTTTCGCTGATCATCTTTTGTTTTTGGTGGGTTGTGTGTCCGGGGTGCGGCCGATGTTCGAACGTGCTTCTTGGCATAGGCTTCAGCTTGGGATTGAGTTCAGGGAGGTGACTAGGATTCTCAAGTACGACAGAGGAAGAAACAAAATGCCTTTCCATTCCTTGGCTTGAAGATGAGCCACAGGTTCTATAGAATGTCGATCCTTTATATATGTCGAGTGGCATATGTGCCATTAAAGGTATTTGCAGCTGTATCTTTATGATGCGTTTTGGAGTGAAAGCTACGCTGAAGACATGAGTTCAAAATGTGGGACTGCTTCACCTACTGGAAAAAGTGGGGGGCAAAAGACATATTACAGGAAGGAAAAGCTTTTCATGATAAAGGGGAAAACTCGCTTTACCTCAGAGGTTAGGAGGGGCATAGAGCCATAGTGCCACAGTCCTAGCCTTAGATTGCGGGCTTAGCAGAGGGGGAAAAGCAGAGAGGGAAAAGTGACTGGAGAAATGAGAGTTGAAGATAGAAATAATGAAAGAGGGAGAGAGAGAGAGAGTGAGTTACGTAGATAAACCTACCACACAGGCACAGTGCTGGCCTTAACACTACTTAATAAAATGCAGTCCCCTTAAAGGAAAGGAAAGGATAGAGAGAGAGAGAGAGAGAGAGAGAGAGAGAGAGAGAGAGAGAGAGAGAGAGAGAGAGAGAGAGAGAGAGAGAGAGAGTGTACCTGCGTCCCTAAGAGTACCAACGAAGCGATGTTGATATCACGTCAGTGCTAGAGCGGCTGTAACACTCACCGGAGAAAAGAAATAGTTCAGACTAGGGTTGTGGAAGTTACGTGTTGTCGAGTGTTTAGTATGAGATGGAGTGTGTGTGTGTGTGTGTGTGTGTGTGTGTGTTAATGGACCGAATGCCAGCTACCCACGCTTAGGTAAGTCAGGTTAAGATAACCTGGGCAACACGACTTCGTTCCCTTCGTACTTCTCCAGAGGTGAGGAGGAGTTAAACCCCCCGAGCTAGAGGCTACTCACCGTCACGTTATGTTTGCAAAATCCTGGGTTTACTTAGACTTCGAACTCTGTCCCCGTGACCCCCTCTCCCTCGCAAGTGAGAAACGGGTTTCTTGAAGCGATCTGAGAACGATGGACATTTTGGTAGAGAGATGGGCTGAGCAGGACGGGTCGACGACCAGCTGGTGGAAGTGGCTTGGGAGAGGAGACTGGCTGGGTTGGGAGAGGGTTCTCTTCTTGTATATCCTCCTCTTCCTTGTCTCTCTCCTCGTGTTTGGTTCTCATTTCAGTTTCTCTTCCCCCCCTTCTCTATTCTTCTTCTTCTTCTTCTCCCGTTTTCTCTTGCTGTTCTTAATTATGGTATCCTACTTCATATATCTTGCTAGTGATGTGTCTGCAGCTCTCCTGCTTCTCCCATTTCGTCTTTCCTCTTTCTTCCGTCGTTCCTGGATCTCTCGCTGCCCCCTCCCCTTTTCATCTCTCATCTACAGTTTTTCTCCATCATCGTCGTTTTCATCCTCTCTCTCTCTCTCTCTCTCTCTCTCTCTCTCTCTCTCTCTCTCTCTCTCTCTCTCTCTCTCCCTCTCTCTTCTCCTCCCCCACTTGCTCCCACAGCAAGAGGTGCCATCAGCTAACAATTGATCAGTTTCTCTCCCTTTTTTCTTTTTTCGTTTTCTTTTTCTTCTGGCCATTTTGGTCTTTGGCTGCGTGTGACGGCTGGGGGGGGAACGTGCGACCGGCGTTGCCAGCCTTGTTAAACTCCTTTGTTAAGGCGAGAAACAACTTCAAAAGTTATATTTCCATTTTTCACGAATATGGATGAATACTTTCTGCAGGAGCCCGGGTGAAGAATTTTATAGGATATTTCTCTTTTTTTCAAGTTTATATATATATATATATATATATATATATATATATATATATATATATATATATATTCTTTCTTTCAAACTATTAGCCATTTCCCGCGTTAGCAAGGTAGCGTTAAGAACAGAGGACTGGGCCTCTGAGGGAATATCCTCACCTGGCCTCGTTCTCTGTCCCTTCTTTTGGAAAATTAAAAAAGAAACGAGAGGGGAGGATTTCCAGCCCCCCGCTCCCTTCCCTTTTAGTCGCCTTCTACGACACGCAGGGAATACGTGGGAAGAATTCTTTCTCCCCTATCCCCAGGGATATATATATATATATATATATATATATATATATATATATATATATATATATATATATATATATATATATTCTTTCTTTCAAACTATTAGCCATTTCCCGCGTTAGCAAGGTAGCGTTAAGAACAGAGGACTGGGCCTCTGAGGGAATATCCTCACCTGGCCTCGTTCTCTGTCCCTTCTTTTGGAAAATTAAAAAAGAAACGAGAGGGGAGGATTTCCAGCCCCCCGCTCCCTTCCCTTTTAGTCGCCTTCTACGACACGCAGGGAATACGTGGGAAGAATTCTTTCTCCCCTATCCCCAGGGATATATATATATATATATATATATATATATATATATATATATATATATATATATATATATATATATATATATATATTCTTTCTTTCAAACTATTAGCCATTTCCCGCGTTAGCAAGGTAGCGTTAAGAACAGAGGACTGGGCCTCTGAGGGAATATCCTCACCTGGCCTCGTTCTCTGTCCCTTCTTTTGGAAAATTAAAAAAGAAACGAGAGGGGAGGATTTCCAGCCCCCCGCTCCCTTCCCTTTTAGTCGCCTTCTACGACACGCAGGGAATACGTGGGAAGAATTCTTTCTCCCCTATCCCCAGGGATATATATATATATATATATATATATATATATATATATATATATATATATTCTTTCTTTCAAACTATTAGCCATTTTCCGCGTTAGCAAGGTAGCGTTAAGAACAGAGGACTGGGCCTCTGAGGGAATATCCTCACCTGGCCTCGTTCTCTGTCCCTTCTTTTGGAAAATTAAAAAAGAAACGAGAGGGGAGGATTTCCAGCCCCCCCGCTCCCTTCCCTTTTAGTCGCCTTCTACGACACGCAGGGAATACGTGGGAAGTATTCTTTCTCCCCTATCCCTATATATATATATATATATATATATATATATATATATATATATATATATATATATATATAATATATATATATATGATATATATTCGCAGTTTCCCGCGGAGTAACAAATCAGCGCCAAAATGAGATGAAGTATGGTCTCATTATTTGCTCACATCCACTCGCTATCTGTTACGTGCAATGTTATGAGTAATGCTCTGAAATCACAGCCTCTGGTTCACGGCCAAGCACATGACACGTAGCGTCGAAGCTGGAATTAACGAACACATGGAGCAATCCCACGAGATAAAACAGCAGGCCACACCGAGGGAAGAGAAAGTAATTTAGAAGTAGTGAATACAGTGAATAAAGGAAAGAAGTGAATGGACTGAAAGAACAGTTTATTCTGAAGCTTAGTTTAGTGAATACTGGATAGAATAAATCAAACGTAAGGTATTAAGAGTCGAATACATGACAGCCAAAGACGAACTGCGAAATATAAACCTACATCACACCAGATGATATCATGCTTCCACAAAGTCATGCTAGTGTAAATTAGGAGGTAGAAAGCTAAAAATCGAGGTATGATATTCATACTGGAAGGATAACGAGGAAGTAAAGAAGTAGTGAGAAGTAAAATACAGGAACTGTCATAGCGAAATGTAATCCAGGAGACTGGTCGGTAGGTCAAGACGGTAAAAAGAATTCCATCAAGTAAGGAAGGGGAGACATGTAGAAGTTTGTTTCAAAACGCTGTGCAACAGCCTGGCTGTGCTAACACGTACAAACAGGAACACACAAAAATCACAAAATGAATTATGATGGCCGCTTCCTTTGATCTAAAAGAGAGAGAGAGAGAGAGAGAGAGAGAGAGAGAGAGAGAGAGAGAGAGAGAGAGAGAGAGAGAGAGAGAGCAAGGGTGAAGCTAAAGTGAAAAAATGAAAAAAAAAAACTTAAAAGGCAAAAGACGAAAAGGATTGCAAGAGGCGAGTGATGACAGTGATAGGGAGGTAGAGAGACAAGCGATAGACAATGAAAGAAATACTGACAAAGGGACACACACACACACACACACACACACACACACACACACACACACACACACACACACACACAAAGATAGCTAGACAGATATATATACAGATAGGGAGATGGACGTAGACAGACAAAATATATAAACAGATAAAGAGAGAAATATGCTAAATGAGAGGGAATGAAGGAGAGAGAGAGAGAGAGAGAGAGAGAGGATGGAATCATATAACCAATTCCAGGTCACGTGAACCGACATTCAGGGTAAACTGTACAAGGAGTTTCAATCCCTAAGAGTGACGTTGGAAGCGTGATCGAATGATAAGAGGAGGATAACCAATTCTGAGCCAAATCGACCTTCCGACCTTCGCCATACCATTGGTTCCCTGAAATGTGAAGGAGCGAGATAGGATGCGTGGGCACCGGACGATCTTATGGCAAGTATATTTCTATGGCTTAAATGGTCGTTAATCGATGATGCAAATAACGTTTGAGCCTCGTTTTCTTCTTTGGGTAATTCTCTTTTATTTCTTTTTTTATTGTGGGCTGGAAATCCTCCCCTCTTTTTTTTTTTTTTTTTTTTTTTAATTTTCCAAAAGAGGGAACAGTGAAAGGGGCCAGGTGAGGATATTCGCTCAGAGGCCCAGTCCTCTGTTCTTAACGGTACCTCGCTAATGCGGGAAATGGCGAATAGTTTGAAAAAAGAAAAAAAAAAAAAATATATATATATATATATATATATATATATATATATATATATATATATATATATATATATATATATATATATATATATATATATATATACTGCATAAACGGAATATGTACCTTAAATGTCAGTCATTCGCGACCTAATCTTTTTGATGACGTATGCCGTCGGGTTTTCATCACCTCTCGGGCACTCGTAGGTGGCCGTTATGGCAGACCTCGTCCAAAAATGGCACTTGGTTCACTTTTATGGACAGCCTCAACCCCCACTAGGTCACACAATGGAGGAGATAATGCTTCATAAACACAAGCAGTTTGCGAAGGGTTAATGCTCGGGGTACAAAAAAAAAAAAAAGAAAATCTTGATCAGCATATTTTCCTTCTTTGTGAGGATGGCTGGAAACTGGAAGGTTGTTTGAAGGTAGTTTTGGCCCGTCGAATGAAGGTTTTAGGCTTCTGTGTATGATAACTCTAGTGCACGATGCACTCGCCATGCTCATGGCCTGGTATATGTCATTCTTGATGTTGGAAGACAAAACTATAATTTGATGTAAAGAAAAAAAGTATATATATATATATATATATATATATATATATATATATATATATATATATATATATATATAATGTATTTTTTTTCATAATATTCGCCATTTCCCGCGTTAGCGAGGTAGCGTTAAGAACAGAGGGCTGAGCCTTTGAGTGAATATCCTCACATGGCCCCGTTCTCTGCTCCTTCTGTTAGAAAATCTAGAAACGAGAGGGAATTATTTTTTTTCATTTTTTTTTTTTCCAAAAGAAGGAACAGAGAAGGGGGCCAGGTGAGGATATTCCCTCAGAGGCCCAGTCCTCTGTTCTTATCGCTACCTTGCTAACGCGGGAAATGGCGAATAGTTTGAAAGAAATATATATATATATATATATATATATATATATATATATATATATATATATATATATATATTATAGATTGATATACTAAGAAATAGATTCGACATATCTGATGACCCTTAATGCCCATGATGCATCTTCGGGAATGAAGTCACTGAACAATTTTTTTCTTTCTTTTTCTCAGTTTCTCCGTATTCTCCCAACATAGGTGCCCCATCACACACACCCACACACACTCTCTCTCTCTCTCTCTCTCTCTCTCTCTCTCTCTCTCTCTCTCTCTCTCTCTCTCTCTCTCTCTCTCCTATTCCAGCATCTCACTGTTTCGATATGGGTTATAGCCTCTTAAACTCGTTAAAAAAAAGTTTTATAATGAGATTTATTTTTTTTTTTTTTTTTGCTGAGTCCCCTATATTCTTCGTCCTCCCTACCCACATTTCCCACCTTCGCTCCTAAAAATCAGAGACCGTCACATTGCCCAGCATATTTTTTTCGTAATGATGGCTTCTTTACGAGTCTGTCTGCAGTGCTACGGTGACGATTCTCCACACACACACACACACACACACACACACATTGTTTGTGGCAAAAATTCCATTAAGAAAATGGTCACGCTATCAACTTTATACCCTGCCGGTATAGTGTGGGAAATACTACAGACGATAAAAAAAAGACTAACGATGGATTGACTATTAAGGCGAGAAATGAAGCGGTATAGAATGCTAACGTAAACACAATGGGGAAAACTGATAGTGGAAAGAAAACGGGTTGGTTAATTCACTTTCTATATACTTATATAATGGATGAAAATGAAATCGTTAGGAGGTTGGCGATATGTTGGAAATTTTATTGGATAAAATAAGAATATTGGAAAATTTACTGATAACGGTAAGAAATGCAAAATATTAATTATCGAAGATTTTATTTTTTTCTCTTTTAAGATGTTCTATACGTAAGCGATTATCATTGTTTTTTCCAGGCAGAGAAATTGTCGATGGTTAATCAAGGACTTGCCACTCCCTGACGTCAAAGTAATATTGTAGTTAGATATGGGTGGAATGTTAGACTCACTGCTCAGTGGCTCCGAACTGATCACCGAAAATATACTCGTGATGACCTGCTGTTCAGTGACGTTTAAAAGGTCTCGTTGGACATTTACCCAAGTGTAGATGGTGTCATACTTGAACTATTCCAGAATGAGTGTACGATCTCGTAAGGTGTCCACGGAGCATAGATAGCACAGTGTTGACCAGCTCCCCAAAAGGCATCAAAGACGTCCCTTTAGGTAATGCACAGGTGCAGATGGTATGGTGTTGATTATGTATCCAATTGAGCTAATAGGCTTTATTTTGAATCTCTGTATTACAAGTTTTAAGTCCCGGGCAGTGTGTTCGAAATGACTTAGTAAAACGAGCAGTTAAGGGCTTCACTTCCTCATATCCAGGTTCTTTTATTGTTTTTCGATTAGATCGAAGACTGCATGACGTAGTATGTTTTATTTCCTTTCTCTGTTGACAGTATATCACGAACCTTTGTCACTATTTATTGTCCAGTACCAAAAATGGCTGGTTTTTCTTCCCGTCAGCACTGGGTCAGCTGACTGCCTAATGGCATTCTTTTGCTGCTGAAAATAACTAATAAGGTTTTCTTTATTTTTCAGAAGGCTAGGCTTTATGTTGACGTCTATTTTCTGCACATGGTTTTAGTTTATGGTTTATTTATTCTACCATGTTGGTTTATGGTCTTTTTTTTTTGTTGCTTGTGTTCTAAGTTTTTTAATGTGAACAGGCACTTAAGTATTTCAGTTTCCTATCATATTGGCATAATTCCTGTGTAAGTGAAGAACTACAGCGCATTAGAACACATGTCTGGAACTACTGGATAAAGAATTCAGTCCAGTTCGATACTTTCATATTAAAATCTCTTGTTCTAAGAGAATGGCGGCTGTTAGAATTTCTGCTAATTGATCACTGAGTGTTTTGTCTGCCTCTCCTTTCTGTGTGTGTGTGGGGGGGGCTCGTATCTTAGAGGTAATATCTTTATGGACTTTAATCTCCATTAAGATAACATCATCCACAGAATTCTTCAGCATGGGATGAAGGTATACGAACTGCCAGACAATACTGCTTCTTCTCGTTTTTTTATGTCCCTGGTAAATGATTAAAAAAAAGATGTAATCTGTGTTCAAGGATGTGAGTTATAAAAAAAAATGTAATCTGGGTTCAAGGATGTGTGTTATGGCTTAACTTTCTGCAAATGAAATTGTCTCGTAACTCTGAAATTCTTTCATATACTCTTCCCAGTCACATGGATTATTCTATTAGATTACAGCTTGAACTTTCGCGAAAAGTACTTGCAGAAGATGTCTCTATATCAAGTCCACATGGACTTGGCAGATGTCTGGAGCTAGCCTACATGGGCTGAGCAGGTGATGTCTGTCTCTTAGTCTACATGGACTTAGCAGATGATGTATGTCTCTTAGTCTACATGGGCTTAGCAGATATTGTCTGACTATTAGTCTACATGGGTTTAGCAGATGATATCGGGATCTAGTCTACATAGGGGCAGGACTGTATATGTACCTTTACTGTGGTTCTCACTATTTGTGGATTCTTAGCGTTTCTCAGTATTTTTCCCAATCGTTTCTACTCGTAATGATATTCAGCCCTTGAATTGGCCACGCTTTTATCCTTCATCTTTGAGCTATTTCAAGACACCTCACCCACTATCCCTTCATCTGACGAGGCTAATTCGGCGTCCTCAGCCCTTGGGATATATGGCATATCTCATCCAGAGCATAAGTAGTATTCGTACCACCGAATGCCGTCCCAGTTTTGATGTTGTTGTACCTTTTTTGCGACAATACTTCGCCATCTAAAGAATGCTGATAGTTGCCCAATACACCATTCATGGCCAACAGTCCCTTTTTGTACTAGGATTCTATACTTCCTCTTATTCACTTCTTACCAGACAATTCGAAACATCTCCGCTGCCTGATATCATTTCCCAAAGGAGTGAAGCAGATAATAAGGATAATTCCATTATCGCTCATAAACTTGTTTAATATGGTCAAACATTCCCGCTAATATCATTGTAGGAGAAGAGGCTTTCATCCCGTTCTTCCTCTTTTTATATCAGACGATATCCCTATATCAAAGCAGTGAATCGCCCAAAACCAACACCCACACTAGCCGCTCTGCTGCTGCCTGCCGCCTTTCTTGACCTTGCTCCTCCTCCTCCTCCTCCACGTCTCGATCCACCTCCTCACCACTTCCTCACCTGAGATGATAAACTTCAAGCTCTCCACCTTGACCCATCTCCTCGTCATTGAGCTCCGCCATACTCCACACGGTCACCACCATTGATAATCTACCCTGTTATCACACCCACATCAACCACGACTGATGCACATTACGGTCATACCAGTTGGAAGACTACTGATGAACGAGCAACACGACGTTGCAAGCAGAGCTGAATAGAGAGCCCCCTTTGGAAGAACATAAAGAAATGATAACAACTGTGACGGAGACGGGCAAAACCATTGTGTAAAAACACGATATTTTCATCAAAATATAGAGACAAGAAATGAGTATTCCACTTCCTTCAACCAAAAACAGATTCCAGGTACTTCAGAACGTTTCTGATAAATAAGGGGTACAGATTAAGATGATGGGTGGGGGAAAACATCGCACAAGAGAACTCTGAAAACGAACTGGAACAGACTTAGTACGTTGAAACATGGAAGAAAATGGAACCAATTTATCACCCATTACACTATGTGACAAGGAAACCTTCCGAACAGATGTAAATGAGAATCAGGTAGGCGGATGAAAGTCGGATACTGTGAGTCGCAGAGAGAAGTGCAGAGAAATACGACGCAACGGATATCAAAATTTTTTTTATGGAAGCCATTTTGAAAGAAGTGAAGAAAATGTATATTTTTGTAGGAACAAACTGGAATGAAATGTAGATCTTATGACTCTAACAAATTGGAATTCACACATCTCGACAGCAGTGATGGAGTCATCCAACAAGTTGCGACAAATAGATTCCAGAGAGCGAGAACAGATTTGGAAAAGAAAAAGCATCCATTTCAAAAAATCAAAATCGGTGATGTGATATCCATCATAAACTATATATTTTTTCGATACGTCCTTGGCAGCTACACATGTACCTTCACTGGGGGAACGCTTTGAGCAAAATTGCGGAAGAGTGAAGCTACAGTTACGCTTGGGTTTCATTCTAGACAAAACTACTGTTCGGAATTTTGGGTTTATTAGCCAATTTCCTGGTGTACGTATACTGTACTCTCATGATGTCTGTCGTAGACTTTATTATAGGGAGTGATTTAATCGCAAAGGCCCTAAACAAAAGGCATTTTTTTTCTATTTTTTGATATTGCGCCCAAAATTGTCAAGACTGGCGAAGAAAATGCGAAATTCATAGTTTCTTGTCACTGGCTCCAATTAAATTCACGCCCGCGTGATGAATGATGGACTCCGTTCCTCGGAAATAACTTCAGCGAAGAGCTTGGAATATCTGTCGTGATATTCTGTTGTTGTTTTTCTCCACGCTCGTCGAAGCTCTCTGCATTGTTTAATTTACATTTTTGCGCTTAATGGAAAGGAAAATTTAATTCATGTTTCGATGAAGTGAGGAAAGCCGCTTTTCGGCTTATTGTTTCAGGAAGTATATATATATATATATATATATATATATATATATATATATATATTTATATTTATATATATATATTTTTTATAGTATTCGCAATTTCCCGCGCTAGCGAGGTAGCGTTAAGAACAGAGGACTGGGCCTTTGAGGGAATATCCTCACCTGGCCCCCTTCTCTGTTCCTGCTTTTGGAAAGTTAAAAAAAAATGAGAGGGGAGGATTTCCAGCCCCCCGCTCCCTCCCCTTTTAGTCGCCTTCTACGACACGCAGGGAATACGTAGGAAGTATTCTTTCTCCCCTATATATATGTGTGTGTGTGTGTGTGTGTGTGTGTGTGATGTAAAATAAAACACTGCAGGTGTAGGTAATTCGATTTTATTATACTTAGATTTCTTTAAGTAGTTTGGCTATCAGCCTGGTCGTTCAGCACATTGATGAAGTATGTGTTCCAGGTTTACATAGGTGGGGAAAAGGTGATGGGAATCTTTGTCGATTGAAAGGGACGGATTATATGGGAAGGGAAAAGAATGGATTTCGTTTCAGGTGTCTTGGGAAAGCGGAGATTAACTCGAGGCATAAAGGAAAGAAAAGGAGAGGTTTAGATGCACGGGTTCAGCATCGGTATCAAAGATCAAATATGATATTTGTATAGTATTTGGTACTGATTTATGTTAGGTCATATATTCGTTCTTGTCTCACTATATGTGGAGGTAAACCTCGAGGCTGTTACTATGAATCATCCTTCTGCTTCATCAATATATATATCGGAGACATACACACACACACACACACACACACACATGCCTGCTCTTACCAAAGACCCTCCTAACGAGTTTCCTGGTGGCCTCTGTTCTAATTGCTTGTTGAACTAGGTCTAGCCTAACGAAACGTCCCGCTGAATTCCCAGAGAAACTGCAGAGAAAAGTTTGCAGTTAAAACGTTAAGTTTTACGTGTGCTCATGTCTTCTGCATGGAAGATAATTCATGACGTTCTCCTGACGAGACTAGTGTATATATATATATATATATATATATATATATATATATATATATATATATATATTTTTTTTTTTTTTTTTTTTTTTTTTTTTTTTTTTTATACTTTGTCGCTGTCTCCCGCGTTTGCGAGGTAGCGCAAGGAAACAGACGAAAGAAATGGCCCAACCCCCCCCCCATACACATGTACATACACACGTCCACACACGCAAATATACATACCTACACAGCTTTCCATGGTTTACCCCAGACGCTTCACATGCCTTGCTTCAATCCACTGACAGCACGTCAACCCCTGTATACCACATGACTCCAATTCACTCTATTTCTTGCCCTCCTTTCACCCTCCTGCATGTTCAGGCCCCGATCACACAAAATCTTTTTCACTCCATCTTTCCACCTCCAATTTGGTCTCCCTCTTCTCCTCGTTCCCTCCACCTCCGACACATATATCCTCTTGGTCAATCTCTCCCCACTCATTCTCTCCATGTGCCCAAACCATTTCAAAACACCCTCTTCTGCTCTCTCAACCACGCTCTTTTTATTTCCACACATCTCTCTTACCCTTACGTTACTTACTCGATCAAACCACCTCACACCACACATTGTCCTCAAACATCTCATTTCCAGCACATCCATCCTCCTGCGCACATCTCTATCCATAGCCCACGCCTCGCAACCATACAACATTGTTGGAACCACTATTCCCTCAAACATACCCATTTTTGCTTTCCGAGATAGTGTTCTCGACTTCCACACATTTTTCAAGGCTCCCAAAATTTTCGCCCCCTCCCCCACCCTATGATCCACTTCCGCTTCCATGGTTCCATCCGCTGACAGATCCACTCCCAGATATCTAAAACACTTCACTTCCTCCAGTTTTTCTCCATTCAAACTCACCTCCCAATTGACTTGACCCTCACCCCTACTGTACCTAATAACCTTGCTCTTATTCACATTTACTCTCAACTTTCTTCTTCCACACACTTTACCAAACTCAGTCACCAGCTTCTGCCGTCTCGAGTGGTTGGAAAATAGACTCAAGAAAATTGAGAGGTAAATCAAGGATCTTGATAGCGAGGACGTGTGTGTACGTTGTATGCCCTAGGTCACCAGTGTGTATAGCATTTCTTAGAATCTTCCCTGGCAAAGGACTTCCAACGAGTCTCTGAAACTGCCTGTAATTTTCTGTCATTTTTGGCCTCTTACTCGGGGGGGGAGGGATCTTTCTTCCTCGACCTTGGCGAGGTCATCTGCCTTGCAAGTGGGTCTTCAGTTCAAGTTGTATGCTGGACGAGAACTTAGGGGGGAAACAGTCGGTGATCTCCCTGTTTACAGAGGAGCCATTTGACGTAATCCTGATTGCTCGACGGACGACAAAATTGAGCAACGGGAAATAATCCAGACAGGTTTTCTGTTGCAGATACTGTTGACGGACAGATAGCGTAGCCTTGCTACCCCGCTCTGCACGCTGCTTACGATGCAGTCGCATCGCTCCTCCAAAAGGTATAGTCATACAAGGTCTTACTGAGGATAAGAATGAAAACCATATCTAGATCTAGAAATATTCTTTTCTTTTCATGATCTAAAGTTGCGTAACAACTTTGATAAATCAGTCAAAGGAACGTGAAAGGTAATATCAGTCGAAGCAGATTTTCACTTGTTACATAAAAACTCGAAGGAAAGTAGCAGAACTGTATGAGAAATGTAGCCTTAGTTTTATCAGGTCGTATCCCTTGGCCTAAATTATACATTAAGAGTCGGGACTGCTGTTTCTAGTGTGTTTTTCTCAAGCAACAAAGTAAACATCAAGACACAGTCCTGGACACTTGCTTGCTAGGCTCGCCAAGTATTAAAACTAATCCGGTATATTATGCAAAGAAAAAATAACACACCTCGAGGGTAAATTCAATTTGCATTTCTCTGCAAAATTCAGAATACCGTAATACGCTGCATTACACTCTCTTACTGCACACACAAGTTTGATACATGTTTATCTGTGATCTTTTAAATATTCTGTGGTCAAAGTGACAAGATGTGTCTCGGTTGATAGTTGGTTTATTGGGATTTAGAACTGTTGACCGCTAGGGTCATGAAGGCGTCGTTGTCAATACACCCACCAGTCGAGGCCATTTAACACCTTCTGCTGGTGATAAGGACGATTGTAAGGCCACTAATCACATTCGGTGTGTGTTGTTTCGTCATTGGTAATAAGTCGTCGTAATGTTATTTGCGCCTGATCTTCGGGAACTTATATACGGTTACCTGTGTGGAGAAGTCTGTGCATTTTGAGGGAAATAATGACAGCAAAGTTATCTTTATGGACAGTAATGTTATCAGTGATAGTGGAAACTACAGAGGTGATATAAAGATGATAATAAGGATTATAATTACTACTACTACTACTACTAACAGTAGTAATAATTATGGTAATAATAATGTAATGGTGTTAAGGTTTCTTCACTTGTTCTGTGAGATTTTTCGTTTGTCTCTGGTAAATTTGATTTTTATTTTTATACACCCGTCATAGACCCAGTGAGTTAGAAGGAAGCTGATTATTATATAATATGAGCTGGTAAAATAACCACCATACGTCTAAGTTAAATTCATTACAAGGATATGTTAAACTACAAATTTTTGCTCAAAGTATTCCCGAGACATGACAAAAAAGTCGCTGAACAAGTAAAGGAATTTTTGCAAACAGGATGGAGTGTGTTGGGATTACCTTTCGTCCTGGTGTGTGTGTGTGTGTGTGTGTGGTTGACTGGCTCCCTCAGAAAAATTTCTCCGTCATGGTCGAAAGCTGTGGGGGTTCCTTATTCATCCGACAGCAATCTCTTACGACGGGCTGTAATCTGCTCATCCTTTACGGCTGGAGGGACATCGGTAATGGCAGGGTATCCCGCAGTGAAAAGTCTGGGGTTCCTCATAGTTCACATGGGTCCTCTTTGATTCGTCCAGCCACTTCGCTGATCCGCTTTGCTTTCAGATCTACTGGAATTGGACGAAAAACTTTATCCTATTTCTTTTTTTTTTTTCATAAAATAGGCTTCTTTTTTCTTTTTAGTGTTTTGATTTTCTATTCCGTATTGATGCGAGACAAGTTAGGCAAAAAATGATTTATGGGAAAAAAAGCACATTTTCTTTAGGATTTTACCATACGTCATTATGTGAATCTTGAGTTGACTGTTTTAGTTCATACTCAAATGTTAAACGGAGGTATGTGAACACCTATACATACAGGCTGGTGGCCAGATACAAGTGATTGGTAACGTACAGATTAAAGTTACTGAAGGAATCAAGGAACTTAAAAAAAGACATGATTTTCTATGTTTTCAATGCACAAGGTCTGTAAGAGAATGGAGAAAAGATGCGTCAAAGGATATGCCTTGAACAAGACTAAATGCTCATAGATTACTTCTCCTTTGCTGATGGTTGTTATGGGACTTTGTTTAACGACTAGGATCTTCCTTGCCTCCATTAGCCTCGTTCATGAATTACTTATTTACTCTGATTCACGAAAAAGGTATCAGTGAAAGCTTGTTGCCATGAAAAACGATAATGAGATAGATGTATATTTAGCCCTATATCTTACTCACATTACTGACAGACAGACAGACAGACAAGTCGGATAGGAAACATCACCTTGAAGATATAACCGTTAACTTTGTCATATTCTGTTTGGGCAACTTTGTTTTCAGAGTAGATTCACTCTCTGGCACGGAAAACACTTGGGGTGCGTCGCATACTGAACACTGGTGTGGTCTGACGTGTTCCCTAGTCCCAGGGGAAATCTTAGTGTGAACGGTAAAGGTGTGGACAGCGAACGGAAAAGCAAATATATTTCCAGAAACTGAAATTCTTTTTTTAAGTCACTTTTTAGATGTAGGAAATGTTGAAACCAAATACAGAAAAAAACAAACGATCTCTCTACCAGAAAATCCAGCCACAAAATCTTTCATTATTTTGTTCAGTTGCGGTTGATAAAGTTAATTGTTCCTCTTTCGTTTTGAGACGGTAAAGACTCGCCCTCAGAAGGTCCAGACAACAAATGGTAGTGTATAACAAATCAAACAATAGATTTTAATTGCTATTAAAGGGATTCGAGTGTACAACCATCAAGTTTGATTGCACTGGTCAAAGGTGTTGTCTTTTGATCTGTTGTCTGGATGGTGGTAGATGCGTTAAATGCATTGGAGGATGCCGAGTTCGAATCTCCATTTAGTTGTACGATATTACGTATAGTTTCTAAGAAAAAGTATATTACATTTAACATAAAAGAACCACACGTTTCTAATTGATCAAATATTTTTCAAGCTGTTGGTTAAAAATTCGTAAGCATATTGGGTATTTGTGCGTCTGACGAAGATATATTGGTTTACTGAATTTCAAAAAGGCTTTTCCATGACAGTTTGTTGTATTTAGAAGTGGATACATCACGATGAAGCTTTCAGCATGGTCAGCCATCAAGCTTGGATTTAGTTTTCCAGCAATATCATACTGGAACCTAGCACTGTGTTCGTCACTGACATCACCTAGTTTACCTGGACTGAATTCTAAGAAAACGAGTCTTAAGTGCGATTCCAGAGCCAAGTATAAGGGTGCGTGGTCGGTAAAGTCCCTACCATTTCAGCATATTATTTTTTTTTACAGCCTTTGTGTAGCTAAGAAAGTTTTGACGAACCATTTTGAGAGACTGCCAGGCTCAGAGTTCCTTAGCTTCCTGGAATTTGTCAAAGGTTCGGGATTTTCTCAAACCTTTCATCTGCCCCGTCTTATCATATTTGTAGGTCGGGTGGAATTCCTTCCTTCAAGTGTTCATCACAGATGGTTTTATTGGTCAGTATTGGTCTTGTTTGTTTCATGGTCTTGTTTGTCATGTGGTCTTATCGGTCAGTAATGGTCTATTATGCCTTGTGGTCAGTGATGGTCTTGTATGTCTTGTGGTCAGTTATGGTCTTGTATGTCTTGTGGTCAGTGATGGTCTTGTATGTCTTGTGGTCAGTAATGGTCTTGTCTTATGGTCTTGTTTGTATTTTGGTCTTATTGGTGCTGTTTGTTTAATAGCCTTATTGGTCATTAATGGTCCGGTTTGTTTGATGGTCTACTAATGGTCTTAGAGTCAAAGACGAGGTAGCTGTCAGCACAATACGAGGCGAGTATATAAACCGCACCAGTATTATCTGCTTAATTTCACAGCAGAGATGATATACTGGCCGAAGGCTTTGATATCTCTCAACTGAAATCGGCGAATTTGATGTTGATTCAAGTTGTCAAAGACGTTCAACCTCTGAATTTATTTCAAGAAAATCTTTATTCCAGAGTTCTCTTCATTGGGATATACTCTGAAGGGATTATATTTGTTTCATTGGAGGATATAAGTTTTTTTCCTCTTCGAATGGAGGAATAAGTTGAAAGTGATTCTGTTTTTTCTTTATGCTTGGCATTTTGAATATATTCTGAGTCTAGATTGTCGGGGTAGCTGAGGTCAGACTGTCTTTGGTTGTGGCCAGGCAGTGCTGGGAGTGACACAGATATTGAACCAAACGGAAATGATTTAAAATTTTGCGTTACTAGGGGAAGCCATATTTTTTTTCATCATGAGTTATTCATCATGCACTGAAGGTGCCCCGTAAACACCTCTCTTGGACATTCCATCTTATTATTTGCCTTTTATGGACTTCCGTGGTGTAGCGGTTAGCGTTGCTGACCGTGACGCATTCGCGGGTTTCCCAGGGTCGAGCGCATGGGTTCGAAATCCGGTTGTGGTAGTGTGTCCGCAGTTAACCCAGCTCTTCATCTATACCTAGGGGTTGGTTGATGGAATGGATACCTGGCTCTGGCTTGGGTATGTATGTGTGTAGCGTTAATGGGATGACATCGATTGAAACGAATGAAAAAAGTCATGAATGATAAAGGTGACGGAAAACGTTCATAAGCTTTGAGCCAGTCTCAAAACGTAATATTTTGTTCTACAAAATGTATGAAATGGTAGTCTCGTTATTCTTGTCGAAACTTCTTCCATAAATTTCTTATTTCGAGGTATATTGCAAGGATTGTTCAAAAAAAAAAGAAAATTTTCCAAAAGAACCAGAAAAGATCCAGAAAAGCAAAAATCAGCTACTACTTAAAACAGCTCTCCAAGCCAAATGGCTTTTCATTTTTTTTCTGTAGCCAACAGCGGATTTCTAATATCCCTAGCACTTCGCAAACCTACCCTGG
Source organism: Panulirus ornatus (assembly GCF_036320965.1). Taxonomy (NCBI): domain Eukaryota; kingdom Metazoa; phylum Arthropoda; class Malacostraca; order Decapoda; family Palinuridae; genus Panulirus; species Panulirus ornatus. The sequence goes on along the minus strand of NC_092239.1, from coordinate 38,247,524 downwards.
AATAAGCTGGGTAGAGTATATCATAAATTATGCCGCATCCAAGACCATTTCGCTTAACCTTCTTCCTCAATGTGGAGTATTGTCAATGAATAACAGAGTGACTAATATTCCAACCATATCAACAGTCAGTGGGTACCACACACTCTAGCAACATTACTTGAAGCCAAGTGTTTGTAGGACAATGATTTCACAATATGATCTCCTACAATTGACTCCCACTTCTGGAAGGAAGGTTTCGGGATGAGGTCCTCGTATCGGAAAGACCTTCTCTTGAAATGAGCAGCATTTTTAGGGCATCACAGACGCATGGGATGGGCCGTACATACTGGTACTAGCTATAAACCTGGTTCTTCTGGTTGACGGTAATGTGGGTTAGCAGTTTATAGAAGGATCCCCGTGGATGCTACGGAAACCTGTGAGGGGAATGGTAAAAAGGGTTCGAATACAGTTTTGTTGCTCGAAGCACGAGTATCTGGGGATGAGAACCCAAAGGAAATGCTAAAACTTACAGAACTTGCACTCAGGTTAATCCGTAGTTGTGGTATCCACTGCGTTATATTTTTATGGGAGTGTCTCGTGTATCGCATTTTACGTCGAGCAGAAGGCTAGTGCTATGACGTGGGGTTTGGTGTTTCGTCTTTGGAGTTCCCGATGCGACACACTTACCCGGTCCGTGTGCTGTGGCATCTCCCCTCCCTTTTGTCAAAGGTAGTGGCGAGGGCCCCTCCCTCATGTCTAAGGTAGTGGCGAGGGCCCCTCCCTCATGTCTAAGGTAGTGGCGAGGGCCCCTCCTTCATGTCAAGGGTTGCTGTTGCGAAGACCTTCCCTCGTCCCAAGGGTTGATATGGGGACGCACCTCTTTCGTTCCTCTGTAGCGACGTGTCCCCTTCGTCCCCAAGTAACTGTATGACGCCTGTTCCTCGTCCCTAAGGTTGCCGTAGCAACCACCGTCGTCCGTCGAGGGTTGATGGGGGCCACACACACACACACACACACACACACACACACACACACACACACACACACACACAGTCACTTATGATTTTCCTCCACAATTGATATTCTCCCCACACACTGTCTTGATATTCGCCCCGGGGTGTGGATGTGCAAAATCTGCCCTCCCCAGCCTCGACAACTTCATCAGAGGGAGTGAAGGATGCAGGCTGGTATGGTTGATGCTGGTCTTGTCCATCTGACGTACCGGACTTACAAAATTGCCATTTCAAATAGAGATCTGTCATTTTGATGTTTTCGGATTTACCGGAAAGAGGATCTCGTAACTGGGGAATCGTGTTTAGAATGTGATATTTTCTCCGTCGAGCTGAGATCGGTGTAATGCAGCTACCTGATGGTGAGCTGAAATGCAGCACAAACATGTCGAGGGTTGAGCCTACAGGGTGTAGCGGTTTAACCTTCGTGTCTAGATGATCTGTGGTAAACCAGTGCAGGGGGTTTAAGGCTTGACTCAAGCATTCAGGAGCTAAGGTGTACTCTGTATCTTCAACTCAGGTCAAGTTACAGAAGATGTGATAGCGTTGCGAACGAATGCGTAGCGGTGATTGATCACGGGCTGCCAAGGGTCGAGCGCATAGGTTCGAATCGTGGTTGCAGCAGTCGGTGCACAGTCAACGCAGCTGTTCATCCTCCTCTAGGGGTTTGGTCGATGATTAAGATACCTGGCTTAGGGCTAGGGTATATATAATATCGTTAATGAGATGACTTCAATTTCAGGCATTTATTTGCCCGTGCCGTCTTGGTTAATATAAATTGGTTTTGATTATCGTTAGTATTATATATCGCTGTATCATTCATAATGAATTGGTTATCATTTTAAGATGATAGTTACCAATCATTCTCTCTAGTTTCGAAAGAATAATGGACGAATGCTTTTAAGTAGGTATGTTCAGTAAGACATTATCCTGAAATGATCTTGAAGTGAAGTATAGAATATGCTGGGTCTTGTAACACAGAGATACGTTATGCATTACAAGATTATAGAAGTAAGTCCACGACATTATATTGTTATAATTTACGATATCCCTTCGACTAATATGATAGGGACTCAACCAGAAATACTGATCTGTACTGGACAAACAGCTTGTTTACTTCTCAGTGAAGGAGAGAGAGACATGCTATTATAGTCTGCTTCCATTAATGACGGCCTGAGGTCTTACAAGAGTCTGTGTGCCGTGTACACTGTATCACTCCTCTCTTTTAACGTCGCCTCTACCTTGGTTTTGGGAAAGTACTTGTAAAATTGATATATCTCAAAATACTCAACATTTTTCCCAGCCCTTCTCTATTTTTTCATTTACCAACATTATAGGAATGTTTGTCTACGTTTTGTTATCAGCGCATAACTCGTTTTTATGACGTAGGTCATTTGAATGCAGTCAAGTACCCATTGTATAAATGATGTATTTTAGGATTTTAGAATCCAAACCCACAATCCTGCAAATTGTCCTGCCACGCAGGAGTCTCGGGTTCGATCCTGGCTGTAGGAGGTTTGTATGTTATATATATATATATATATATATATATATATATATATATATATATATATATATATATATATATATATTGTATATACTTAAAATTTTATTGCGTTCTTGAATAACTAACTACCTAAAGACAGCCTTCTCTTAAACACACTTTATTTTTTGATTTTTTTTTTAATACACAACGAACTAATTTTATGCCTGACTGAGATGAGATTGGTCCAACCGTAATTTTAAAATCTAATTTCAGTTGTAACGGTTAGTCCATATTACTAGATAGAGGGGAAAAAAATATTTGTTCTCTTCGTTTTCCTTCAACGGCGCTTCCAATACACAGAAATGCGAAAATGTTATAGAGTTTGGTTCTTAAAATGCGATAAATCAAACTTTTGAATAACTTTTATATCATGGTATATTTAGGAGTTCGCTTTTGGCAGTTGTATAATAGGAATCATGGATTCACTCTTAGACTACCGTGTTTTTAGTTCTCAGTTGACATTCGTCAAGGAGAAATAGCCTTAAAGGCCAATGGGTTGTTCCCTTATGAGCCAAAAGAGTGTGCGGCATATGGCGAAAGGCTTCCATTTGTCCCGTGAAGAAGGACAAGTGAGCGTACAGGGGAGGGACAGATAAAGACAGGATACCATGATATTGCTCGCTGAGAATGTTTGCCTCCAACCAGAAATATGAGCAGCCTTTCAGACTACATTGTCACCTTATAACAAACTCTTGCTACAAAGTGTCTGAATGAATTTCTAAGCATTTTAATCCTATGTTTAGAGTTTATTGATGACTCGTCTTAGCTTGACGCTCTGCCACAGACGTTGAAAGTCTCGATTTCCAACGATCAAGTAGCTCTCATTTTATGATTTTCTCTCTTGGCAACTAGGCTTACGACCCTAGAATCATCTAATTCTTTTACTGATCTGTCTTAATCTTCATTATCGAGGTATATCTCTGTTTGATAAAGTCGGTGAGAGATGACTAAAGAGAACATTTGTATAATCAGAAATATAATTCAAGATGTAGTGTGAACTCTATCTTGTCATGTATTTCCAAATATAGAAGATTTGTTCTTTTTTTAAGAATGCCCATTTTCTAAAAATCAGGTTGTGTATCCACAAGCTCCTTTTTATTCTCCTTTTCCCTCTATTTTTGTCAATTTCTTCCGCCTTCTTTACGTTTTCTTCAAGACTTGGCCTCGGTGATGACTCTCGTGCATGACTGGGACCTTAAACATGATAGAAAAGAAAACGGGAAATAGTTATTAAAAAGAAAGCGGAAAAAGAAAACGGGAAATAGTTATTAAAAAGAAAGTGGGAAATAGCGGTTAGGGGGGTGACTCGGTCACACCGAGCTCGTCATTTCATTGGTTCCTCCCGACGCGGACAGTAAAGTCGTCCTGGGTTATGCTGGTAACTCCGAGGAGGTGACCCTAGGCTTGACGACGGCCACTGCTGGTATTGTTCTGAGAGCCTCATTTTCTCTCACTGTCTCAGCAGATAATACCGAAGATATTATTCACTGTCTTCAAGCTTCTCTTTTGTCGTATGCAATTCATCGAAGGCATTTTTCATGCCATTATAAAATTCTACGTTACGTGCATCAGTCATACTCTACCTATTTGAAGTAAACTCCTTCACCTTATGTGTTGAGTAGAATTAGGTTAGGTTACTTGTGAAATGCTAAAAAAAAAGATTATTTTGTTCTATTACATCGAGCTGGGTAATCATTGGTTATAATCATTTTATTCTACTTCATTAATCAGAATTTATCGTTTCCTTGGGTCACTATATGTACTAAACAACCCTGATATTCCCCTGTCATAGTAACTCATTTGCTCAATTCCCTCGATTATATTTGTAAAAGTTTCTCTGCACTCGGTACATCGTCAGAGGGAGCCTGGTTCTAGTTGGGGGCCGGGTGGGAAAATAAAGCCCCAACACCCTAGGCCTTGTCACTTAGGTCCCTCACCTACCGCTGGGCCGCCCCTAGAGCACAGGCCCCGCACCTCCTGAGTTGCATGGAGGTTTAATCCCAAACATCAAAACAACATCCCTGCATCGTGTTTGTTTCATCTTGTTCCCTGGGGACCGTAAGCGCAGAAGTGTTCCTGTCTATCCATTAAACGTTATCCCCTCTAGCTTTTATCGCTTGTATTGAAAGTATTCAAGAACGTATCGTAAATTCTGTGGTCTCCATCATTGATGTCTACTTCATGTGTCTTTTGAAATTGCTTCCCGTTCATCGATGTGTATCCTGTGTCTCGCCAATAGCTCTTCGTAATTCCTCACTTCTTAATACCTTTCTTTGCGACGTTTCAAGTTCATGCAGTGACACTGTGACATCATGGAGCGGAATTTCTCTAGCTATTGAGGCATCAACACTTCAGCATACACACCCGAAGGGAATGGCTGAATTATCCGCCAGGGAAATGAATAATAATATTGGGTGGAACGATAAGAACGCCTTCACGTCACCCATCCTGTATGATCTTGAGCAAACCATTATCCATCCTGCACATAAACAAGACCCCTCACGACCACTTACCTAACACTTTTGGTCTGTTTTTCATCTTTAATCCATCGCGATTTGGCATCACGCCCTCGGTTCCAGTTATTTTTTTCGCATATTTTTTTTTTTTAAACGTTTATTGTTTTGGACAATCACATGTTTACCAAATGGCCTCCTAGCTTCGTCTCCTCGATGTATATCAACTGACTTATATTTCTCTCTTGTGTTTCCCATGATGATGTGATTATTACATGAAAGTGCACTTGGGAACTTATCTTGTTTCATTTTCCCCGTGGACTCAGGAATATATATATATATATATATATATATATATATATATATATATATATATATATATATATATGTTATATTCAACGCACCATCCTCTTCCAGCAGCCCCTTTAAACATAAATAATATAGCTGTTATTACTGACTGGGCTGACTAGCGAAAAATACCGTTTTTGTAGGTAAATTTAGGGAAATTTGATATTTATTTCCAACTCGCATATGAAAAAAAAAAAATGTATGAAATAAAATATATGAATTAGAAAAACCAGACACCACTAGATAACGTTGGACTGAATGTTTTGCTGTATGAATTATACAGTGGCGTAGTAATGCCCTTATATGTTTTACGGTATTCCTGTAGAAAGATGTAAGCAGATTATGTGATTGAAGAAACACCGAGGTTTGAATACGGAATAAGAATGACAAGAGGAACCTACATTCTTAGGACATTTTACTCGTGAATATACCAGTCCTGTGTTCCTCTGAAAGAATAAAGAGAATGAAAATATTCATTAGGTGTGAGGATGAGGGAGGAGGAGGAAAGAGAAGACTGCAAACATCTTGAGATGGAGCGATCATTGTGCAAGTTCTACGGCAACAAAGTGCAATGCCATCTTTTCGTGGATTAGTTTGAAGTTATAGTGCGTGTACACACACATTGCTGACTTATTGACACACACACACGCACACAAACACGGTACTAACTCGTTTAAACATATATATTTTGTGTGTGTGTGTATGTGTGTGTGTGTGTGTGTGTATAGTATACAAAGAAAAACGCAAAATGCATCTCATTTCGCAACATGTACAGTAGGTGCTGAGAGATGGCTGTCCGGAGCTCCGGGGAAAATGATCATGCATTGTCTCATGTTGGGCGTAGTCCTCAACTAACTGTGTCTAGATTGAGCTGGGATTGAGTTAAGAGTTTTCTTTGGCCGTCAGATGACGCATTCTGCGAGTACACCGCCTGGCCTTTAACTTTTGGCTCCTGGAAATAGCTGATGGAATGTAAACAAACTTTAGCCTCAACCCCCCACTCCGTTGGAGTTCTCCCACATCGCTCTGGGTACGAGGAACCTTGACAAAAATACGCGACCCACGAAAATAGAAGCGGAGTCTGGCTGGCATTTTACGATCGAGATGTTTTGAGTGGTGGGAGGAGCATGCACTGGAGTAGAGAGCTTTAAGTCTCTCTCTCTCTCTCTCTCTCTCTCTCTCTCTCTCTCTCTCTCTCTCTCTCTCTCTCTCTCTCTCTCTCTCTCTAGTCGAGTATTGTTCCACAATTCTTCTTGTGTAGCTTACACACACACACACACACACACACACACACACACACACACACACAGACATGTGCCAGTATGTTAATGATTTAAGAAATATGGGTATGTTCAGGGCGAAGGAATATGTGGCTGAGACGACTTCGCGTAAACACCCTGCAGATGTGTGACGATTCTGGATGGCGAGACGAAAACGTACATAAGTACATACCAGTGAGGTGTGGCGACTGGTTCAGTTGGCGAGGGAACTTTAATGGAACTCTCTGCTGCCACAACTTTCGGCTAGGTACTTATAAATAGCCTCACAAGGTTGTCTCAGAATGGTGTATCAATTCCAAGCAGAATGACAGGTTCTGCGCAGCTCCTGCAGGTGGCCATGTCGTTCACAGTAATAACTTCGTCCAAAATTATACTCCTAAATGTATAACTTCGATGTTTGTTGAATTATTCCCTCCCAAAAATCACAATATGGTATCGGTTTATTTCAACGGTTTTCACAAAGGATGCAACAGAACAATGTCTTTCTTTGTGCCCGCATGTATCGAAAATGTAGCCATAAAGCGTTGAAAAAAGCTTTGCATTATTTTTGCCACCACGGCTTTAGGAAAAAACGTCTTCCAAGAACGCGTCTTTGAAAGGAGAGGTTCATGCCTTCAGTACGTTGAGGCGTTGAAGAATCCAGTACTAGCCAGATTGACTTCTTTCCACCACCGTTTTCTTCCATATCTCTCGTATAGCTTTGTAGCCACACTTATTGCCCAGTCATAAATTGCATCTCCTCCTTCGTAAAACATCGGGGCATTTATTCCCACTGCAACGTGTACCATCGGCATTTATGTACATAGAAGTATATATAAATGTTCGTCTGATTGTTCTCCTTGCACGATGCAGGAGTCTGTTTCAAATTGCTTAATGCAAGGCGTTGTGATTTCTCTCGCATTGTGGACCGGCTCAAAACCCATTCCCTAAACATCTCTTGGCATAATGCTATTCATATTATGCGCACAGTTCAGGAGAACGAGTAACATACACTACAAAATGAGAGTCACAGCCTTAGCTCTGCATTGTGGCACTTTCGACTCGGGGAGTTTCTTACCGTGGGAAAGAATTAAAAGGTAATTCTGCCACAATAATGTTTTCCCCGGGCGAAGGAGCTGACAGCGTATCGCTAGTTTGCTATACCTTAACCGTCTTACCGTCAACCGTTGTCTTTAGATAATTGCGTAAAATATTTTGTAGATTTTTTTTTTATACGGGTTTGGTAATGCCTTTCACCCCTTTGTACAATTTTTTTTTTTCTATACGGGTTTGGTAATGCCTTTCACCCCTTGGTGTTACTGCCTCATCTCGGTTATCTACGATCTGTATAATTAGTTTAGAATTCTATGCTTATATTGGGATATGTATGTACACGTAGTCAATCTACGGCCCGTCTCCCTACACCCTACAGTGTCCCCTGTGACTGTGTTGTGATGGGCAGTGGCTTTACTTCTGTAGAATCTTTGGCCCTCCAAGCAACTAGATCTGGGCCTCTCTTTACAGTGCATGAAATTTCTCTCTCTCTCTCTCTCTCTCTCTCTCTCTCTCTCTCTCTCTCTCTCTCTCTCTCTCTCTCTCTCTCTCTCTCTCTCTCTCTCTCTCTCTCTCTGTGAACTCTTCCCACCACCAGCCAGATATGTATCTGAGATGCTGTTTCATGATTGGTCCTAATCTTCTGTTCCCTCCCCCCTGCCCACTAGTTCCTTGCCTTACGGTTATGACCAGGCTTTCCTGCTCCATTGTTGTCCTATCTTATGGCTATGATTTCCCCTCCATAATGCGTCTTTGAGAGCCGGTGAGAAATAATGTAGAGTTTCCTCTGGCTCATGCTTTTGAGAGGGGAAATATAGTCAGGCCATTACTGTGAAAAAAAGAAAAGGGGGATGAGGAAATTCAATGTTTTAAAAGATGTTATTTTTCTTTCCTTTGGCGTTGTCTTAATGTAAGCAATGTAGCTATGAAAAAAATATGTTGCACTTTTCTGCTAAAACTTAGGAGGCCTGATCATGAATAGATATTCAGTATCTTTGGTTCCGTTAGATATGTATACCAAAGGCAATCTGGCTTAATGCATATTGGCATGATGATAATGATGATAACTGATAATGATAATAATACGCCTTTGTTATAAAAAATAAAAAACAGGAGTTCGGGTTTACACTTTCCTATGAGAATTTTGACTTTAGCAAGAATGAGTGTAACTTTTTATTTTATAAGTGTTTATATAACAGTAGAGTTTACAGGATTGATTTATCTTTTCCATCCGAGGAGACGTATTTCTTTTACCATGTGTACACCCAAGCTGTAATCATGTACTTGTTTCGAGGCATAAGTTTGTGAAAGTTCCCGTCCTTTTCTGTATTCGATGAACGATTATGTGAAGCAGCCCAGGGAAGTTCTGAAGCCATTAAGGACAATTTTCCTATGACTGTTTGTAAACCAATCATGGATAATTTTGCTCTGTCTTTGTCTCTCCAAAGCCATCAGGAATAAGTTTAGTCCTATGTCTTTGTCATTGGATCATAAATGATCTTGTTATGCCTCTGTTTTTGTAAATCCATCATGGATGATTTGGCAATGGCTATGTCTTTCTAAGGCCATCCTGGATCATTTTGCTATGGCTTATGTCTCTCGAAAGCCATCATGGGTAATTTTATGACTTACGTCGCGCTTAAGAAAGAAGTCTTTTACCGTTAAAGTGATTTAGTGAGGAAAGAGAGGCACATTCAAGATATCTTTCTAGGAGACGCTGGATTTCAGAACAGTGAGAATAACGAGCATTTCAGCGTAGGGTCTGCATGCCTGGTTATTGCTCCAAGTCTCCATTGCAGAGAAGAGCCTTCCGAATGTGAATCGACAGCAGCACTATTGGTTAGCCTCGGTCATATGATACAGAGACCCAGATGCATACATTAGATACTATACTCGTTGGGGATGGTTATATCATTTTGACGAAGGGAATGTATATTTATGTCTGTCTCATCCCCAGCTCAGGTCGTAACCTAAACGGAGGCTTTAAGGGGGTAAAGGAGGGAACAGTGGTATCACAAGGGTTAGTTTCTCCATGAGGCTGGATACAGCAGCTGGTATCTCACACAGAGGGTTCGCGAGTGCCATACATTCAGATTAATACCAGTTCAGTTAGCCAGCCTGGCGGATATCTCCCGTTTGATTAGAATGACTGGGAGGCTTTCGAGCATGGAATTATCTGTCTGGGCGTCTGGATCGGAGCAAGAAGATTGATTTCAGTTACTCTGCCTCTAGGTAGACCAAACTTCATTCCTCATATTTGGAATTCTTGTTGTACCTGGACAGTCAGCCAAAGTACAGGTCTCAGAGCTTCGTCTTTCCCTGTTTCCTCAAGCCCTCAAAGTCCTTTCTCAGACACTGAAGTAGGCAGAAATGTAGCACAGTCACTGAAGTGAGCAGAAGTGTAGCACAGTCACTGAAGTAGGCAGAAATGTAGCACAGTCATTGAAGTAAGCAGAAGTGTAGCACAGTCACTGAAGTAGGCAGAAATGTAGCACAGTCACTGAAGTAAGCAGAAGTGTAGCACAGTCACTGAAGTAGGCAGAAATGTAGCACAGTCACCGAAGTAAGCAAAAATGTAGCACAGTCACTGAAGTAAGCAGAAGTGTAGCACAGTCACTGAAGTAAGCAGAAGTGTAGCACAGTCACTGAAGTAAGCAGAAGTGTAGCACAGTCAATTTGGAAATGGAAATGCAGGCCGAAATGTAGCGTGGTCAATTAAGACATGGAAATATTCACTGTAAATTGTTATAAGTATACTGACATTTGCCTTGTTTTGTGGACTGAGGCCTATTGTTACTTTGAGCACACGAGGCCTCTGTCAGCATTGCTGACGAGACCTTATGACTAACACATCCTTGTGCCTGGTACTTCTAGGCCAAGGGTGTGTCATCGGATACACATTGTGTGAGATTCATTTTTCACATGAATTTTCTCTGGTGACTACATCGTTTGGGAAGGAATCAGTCGGGGATTCCTTTTTCTGTGATGATGATGAGCCTTATTCGCTCACAAGTATCTGATAACATGGCTCGAGTGTCGTAAAGACTCTTCGTAACTTTTGGTGTCCGTAATGCAGTACAGTGCTTGGTGAATGTACGTAGCGTCTCTTTAACGCAACTCATGGCCCGGATAGCGTCTCTCTATCGCAGTGCATAAGCGTACGTAGCGTCGATTTAACGCAGCTTGCATCTTGCATGACGTTTGTTTGACGTAACGTATGGTCTACAGAGCGTCGACTGAATGTAAAGCATGGTGTACGTGGTGTCGACTTAGTGTACATATTAAGGTGTAAATGGCGTCGACACGTAACTCGATTTACACAACGTCGACCTTAGGTATACCATGGTGAACACAGCGTCGACATGACATATGACATCGTGTACAGACAAAGTCGAGTTACGGTTGCTTATAGTGTAAATGGCGTCGACTTAATGTAACTGTGTACACATCGTCGACGTAACGTAATTCAGTGTACACAACGTCGACGTAACGTAACCCGTGGTGTACACAACGTTGGTGATAAAGGACCATGAAACCTGCGTCGTGCTGACTGTATGATTTTCTACAGGAAACATTTTTCACCAAGAGCGCTTAGGGTTATGTGACGCGTCTTTAAAGAAGGAAAAAATGGAATTGAAAATATCCAATCCTTTCAAACTCTTCGTAAACATCCTCTTGATGGATTGCTTTTTGTTACTCCATTATTACAAGCCGTATACCTTCTTCCCATTTTCCTCCCGTGAATCCGTCTCCTCGTTGGAACGTTTTCTTTCAAACTCGGACGTCGAAGAATGTTTGGTAAGCATTTATGAATATTTGAACGGGTAGAAACAGGAAGGGAGGTAAATACATTTTGGAGATTGGGAAAGTTATTGCTGGAGACGGTGTGTGTGTGTGTGTGTGTATGTGTGTGTGTGCGTATATATATATGTATATATATATATATATATATATATATATATATATATATATATATATATATATATATATACACACATCAACTGACTTGTTATATTTCTCTCTTGTGTCTCCCCTGATGATGTGATTATTACACGAAAGTGCACTTGGGAACTTTTCGTGTTTCATTTTCCCCGTGGACTCATAGGAATATATATATATATATATATATATATATATATATATATATATATATATATATATATATATATATATATATATATATGAGAGAGAGAGTATTTACTCACGAGTTCTCACTGCAAGACTTTGGCCAAAAGGCGGAGCTACCGCTTGTCGCTCCCCTCCGAAATATAGTCAGGAGTTATGAAGAAGGTGTCGTGTTAGTAACGTGTTGTCAAGTGTTATGTGCGAGATGAGGAGATTAGGTATGTTCGTGGTCTGTAGATAAAGTATTGTAGGAGTGACAAATGCGCATTGTGAGAAGCGCTACAGATATATGGGGGGGAAAGAGAGAAGTTGCAAAATGCCGGAGAATATTAGTCTTTAACGTGAGAGAGGCGGGCGTATTTCTGTTCCTCTGGTGCAGGTACTCAGGGAGTGAGACTGGGATTGGATTGAATACGCCATTCCATACTCTGATCTGAGTGTCCGCTGGTCCGATCGTATTCATTACGTCTTTAAACTGAGCATCCACCCGGTCTATTGGATTACCCGTACTTTTTAACTGGTTGGCTACAGTTCTGATCTACGTAAGTGCCTGCTCTCCTCAAGTACTGCCATGATCTGATGGCTTGTTGGTCTGATTATACCGTCCCTTCTGCTCAGATCTGAGGTCCTACTTCCTTGATCTCTCCCTGTGACCTACTTACCATCTGGGCTGAGTGCAGGCAGGGGGGCGCAATCATCGCGTGATCTTAAACCTGCCAGCTCTGGCGGGCGTGGAGAGGAACTCCGGAGGTGTTGCTTGCCTCGCCTCTGTGTGTGTGTGTGTGAGAGAGAGAGAGAGAGAGAGAGAGAGAGAGAGAGAGAGAGAGAGAATCGTATGAAGCCGCCTCTTTTTTAATCTATACTTGAGAGATTGCTGTCGTATTCATTCCAAGGAAAAAGAAAACAAAAGAAGAGAAGCCGAGAGGAGGAAGTTATATCGGTGAGTGATGAAAGACAGTGGCCGTCGATGGTTGCGAGGCAACATACGAAGGATGGTCGTGTGAGATTTCGCGCGCCCGCCCGCCCGCCCGCCAGGCCCTCCCGCTTGCTGCTCTCAACCCTTATGAAAATACCCGGGGAAGTGGCTCTCGTATCGCCGTGCTCTTCGAAACTTACGATAGCTTTTCGAGACTTTTGCGATAGACTTTTTTTTTTTTTTTACTTTAACTTCCTCCTGCATTTCTAAACATTTTCTCTCGCATCGTCTGATTTTGGCTCGGCTGGATACGGAGAGTGGGCATCAGAGAGGAGAGAAAGATGGTTTAACTGATATCAAAAGGACTATATATATATATATATATATATATATATATATATATATATATTATACAATGGAAAAAATGTAATTGGCACAGCAACAAGGGAGCCATTTCTACATCACAGTATTTCGAACCACATTGAAAATTTTGAAGACCAGGAGAAATTTTTTTTTTCTTCACGTCCATTGCCTAAACCATCTATTTTATGCCTCATTTTAAGTGCCTCGTATTCTTTCTGTTCTCGTTTTTCACTGGATTCAAAGTCATGCATTTCTCTCTCTCTCTCTCTCTCTCTCTCTCTCTCTCTCTCTCTCTCTCTCTCTCTCTCTCTCTCTATCTCACACACATTATTGTGAACCATTCTTAACCTGCATACTTCCCAGCCCTCTTGCCCCTTTTAACAGCCTCTTCGTCTTTCCCGTCTTTAGATGGATGCAGAGAATGATGGCTTATGCAAGATGGTTAAAACTTCATAAGCTCAGAATCAGATGTATTTCTGATATGATTGCGAGTAATGCATTCCCATACAGTAAGACAATAGTAATACGACTTAGTGTTGGAAACGAATCTTTCCAGTTCACTGTCACTCTCCCCTGGAGATAGGGGAGAAAGAATACTTCCCACGTATTCCCTGCGTGTCGTAGAAGGCGACTAATAAGGGGAGGGAGCGAGGGGCTGGAAATCCTCCCCTCTTTTTTTTTTTTCCCCTCCAAAAGAAAGAAAGCGAGAAGGGGGCCAGGTGAGGATATTCCCTCAAAGGCCCAGTTCTCTGTTCTTAACGCTACCTCGCAAATGCGAGAAATGGCGAATAGTATGAAAAAAAAAAAAATATATATATATATATATATATATATATATATAACGTTTTCCATGGATTATGTGTTTTCTGTGGCAATCATTTTAGGATGAATTCAGATGGGGGGAAATCTAATTTAGTGGTGAATTCTACATAATCAACGAATTCATTAAAAACAAGTTATCTCAGGCTTAGAGTCGGGTGGGGTTGGGGGGAAAAAAGGGAGGGTTGTAGCTGTGATAATCACTTTCAGCCTCGATTAATTTCAGTAACAGAAACATTAATCATTGCCGTTTTATGCACATAGCTGTCAGTCTTTCTGTCTGTCTGTCTGTCTGTCTCTCCGATTTTTGACCCTGCAACGTATGTCATAAAACTCTAAGCTGGGTCTGAAAAACTTGTTCTGTCTTTTTTCGTCGAAAGCACAAAATGAGAATCGTTATTGTTATTGTGTGTCAGGCATCCTCTTCGTCGTGTCTGTTGACCTATGAAAGAACATCCATGTTATGATAAAGACGGATTCAGTTTTTTCACCTGTATTACGAGTTTGCTAGGAGGAGCGAGAGCACTTGTGGACAGTTCGTTTAAAGTTTTCCCCGTCCACTTTCCACAACATTTTGTGCCCGTGAATCTTTTCTTCTCTTGATTGTGGTTTATGTACTCTTCATCGCTTTTCTTCATCTTTATTTTTTTCCCCATCCACCTCGAAATCCTCTTTTATTTTCACGTATACGAAGGACGAGCCCAAATCTAGCTCAGTTCATATCTGAGAATCGCATCCTCTCGTAACATGCCTCTGTCTCCTTTTAGAGAAACTCTCGTTTGACTCGAGTCGCACATTCCCTCCCTCTTGCCATTGACTAAGTCAGTCAGTCACACGTCGTCTCCTCTTTCTCTATATGGCCTAAAGTCGAAGGTTCCGCCCCTCTCTTTGTGGTCTCAGTCACACGTTTCCTCTTCCCTCCCCACAGCCTTTGTCCCGTGATCCCTCTCCGTCTCGACTGTCTCAGTCCCTTCCCAGAGCACTTGCACTTTACCTCAGTCACACGCTCACGTCTCAAACAGGCTGCACAGATGGTGGGCGGGAATCTCTGCTTATGTGAGACGTGAATCCGTAGAGAGAGAAATGTTTATCCTATGTCGTGCATAATACGCCGTAGGCTTAGCAGGCTTTCGGTGTCACAGGAGGAAAAATAAGATAGTGGATATTGAATATGATTCTTCTTTTTTTTCCGATATATCTTTGTTGTCTTTAGTGCATTTATTTACCGTCACAGCATCACGCTAGGTGCATGATGCTAAGTGCCTGAGGAGGCAGACGTTCTGGTTTTACAAAGTCGGTTTTGCTAAAGATGAGTAGAAGTAATGGGATCATCTTGATCAAAAAGAATATTGAGCTGCATAGGATGAAGCCAAAGAGTCCAACACGCATCATCAAATTTTTGTTCATTATCTCGTTGCACAACTGTTATTCAAGATTATTTGGGTGGGTAACGCGTAAAGAACTGAGGCACACAGAAGATCTTTATGAGGGAGAATTTTATTCATAGTTGTTTGATATTAATGTGCCTCGTATAAAGAACTTCCGTAGCGCGGAATTCAAAAATATGTAAGAGACCTTTTATAAAACTTAAATGGTCCCTGCACACTACAAGGAGAGTCTTCTTTACTCGTACTTTTGTCTCTTGAAAATCTTTTGCCAAAAAATGCTTCCACGTACTAGTGTCAAACGCATCATGTGGTAAGAAAGATACTCTCATACAGCCGCTATATACTTCCATGGGAAAAGGAAGAGTGTAGTTTTTCTACGCTTAAGATCTGTTGTCACGTTTTGCTGCCTTCTTCCGTTGTAACTCGGTATTTCACTGCTGTCAGTGATGTAATTTGGGCGCCGCACAAACACTCGGATCCCTTCCACTCAACGAGCGCACGAGAATGAAATATATACCACCTCCCTCTCCCCCTCTCTCCTTGTGGAAGGTAGAGACGCCAGAGGCTCTGATGGTGTCACCACAATGCGCCAAGATATATAATGAAGGAAATCCGGCCAGATATATCGCCGTGTTTAGAGTCATGAGCCTGGGTAGGAGACGAGTGGGAGGATGTGGGAAGAGGGTTTAGGGTAAGGGGGCAGGATAGGATGGGAGGGTGAGGATAGCAGGAAGGAAGGTGGGAGGATAGGATGGAGCAGGATGCGAAGAGGAGTAAGGCAGGAAGAAGGATGTGAGAGGAAGAGGAGAGGAGATGGCTGGAATAGTGAGGAAGAAGGACGGGAGGTTAAGATGGTGCGTGTGGAGGATAGGTTGACGGTAGTGCAGGTGGACGGTAAGTGCAGGAGGATGGTAAGGTAAGGTAACTTTGAAGTGGATGGACAGTAGAGGTAGGATAATGATATAGCCGGATGGAAATGGGGAGGGAAGATGGTAGGATAAGGTGACGGTCAGGTTGGATGATGGTAAGATAGAAGGACAGTAGACAGGAATGCCTGAGAACAAGATGAGAGTTGGTTGAAAATTGATAGGTTGAGGGAAGGTTGAGAGGACGATACATGCGACTGGACAGACGATAGAAATCAATACAAATTTATCTGCTGGGGAAGAGTAATACTGACGTATCCTGGATTTTTAATCTTTCTTTAGATAGACACGCCATTAAAAATGCCATACATTGTCTAAAGGATCTCTCTCTAGATTTCTCAATGCCATATGTTTAAACAGATCTGTTATTAGTTTAGCTTATAATTCAATGATTCTATTTCCGCGTATTGTCTATTTCATTTTCTTACCTTAATCCGAAGTTGGACTGAGAGGTAAAAAATTTGGGACATATATTTCATCTTCCTTTTTGCAAATTAGTCAGTGTTATCCTCGGGAGCTTCTAGATATTCAGCAAATGAAAATAGCAAATGATAAACGTCGAAAGAATATCTCTTTTGCATTATTAGTTATTCCTGAATATACGGAGGTTGCCAAGTACGAACTTTAGATTTTAGGTATATTCTTAAAGTTCATAGGAGGATTAGAAGCGAACGGAAGAGTGTAGTCAAATTGACCGCGATCCTTTGGGTCATTTGATGTCAAAAGTACACCAGGATTCGAGTTGGAGGTTCGATCTGTGTCTGGTCTCTTGTTTCCTTAAGTCGTCAACCAGTAATCTACGCTGAGGACCACCATCGGTCAAGTTGCTTCGAACCCAAACTGTTCTTCGTCTGTCTGACTTGCTATGAAGGTACCAGTCTCACCTCCAGATCCTGTACGACGGAAATGTATTGGAATAAGTCTTGTCTTTTCGTATTCTCGAAGGCGCTGACATTGCGTTGCGACGCTAGCACCACGTAGCTTCACTTCGTGACCTTCGGTACGACACGGACCTTC
The DNA here is from genome assembly GCF_036320965.1 of Panulirus ornatus. Lineage (NCBI taxonomy): Eukaryota > Metazoa > Arthropoda > Malacostraca > Decapoda > Palinuridae > Panulirus > Panulirus ornatus. The sequence continues at coordinate 38,230,322 of NC_092239.1, read as the reverse complement.
AGTGAGTTCTCCGAGGCCTTCGTAATCGAGAGTTGCTGAGCACATGCCCGTCCTCCACCGCTGACAGTGTGATGGCGTTTGACGAGAAATGAAAAGACAGACAGATTCAGTAATACGGTTCCACCCCTTTGACCTCCGTGATCAAAGGTGGGAGGGAAGCGAACCGCTCCTTAGGCTGTTGATGGTGAAGGGAGCACGCGCCTGAAACTCATTCCGAGTTAATTGTTAGTATTAGATTGCTTTTAAAGGTTTCCCGAGGTAGTGTCCAGTCTGGACTGGTCCAGGTTTCCAGCCGCGGGTCAGCAATTCAAAATGTAATGATTCATTTTCCCCACTTCATTACCATTTATCAAAGAGAAATGATTGAATTTATCTGGATCTCATTTGACAAATATACCCGCTGCTATTCTTCCAGTTAGGAATTCATTATTATCAGACCCATATTTTACGGGAATTATTCAGCCTTATAACCCCGTCACAACCGTAAACTATTATGCTTCTTGTTTCCAAAATTTTCATAGAAAAATAAATTTTTCAAAATCAGGTTTGATTTCCTCGTTATTGCAAAGTAAATTTTGATTGGCCGATTATACGTATATCGAAAAGCCAAAGGATTGCAAAGAATAGAGGAATAACAGAACTGAATTTGTTTCATCTATTTAATGTTAGTTATTTGTTGATATAAAGCAATATATATATATATATATATATATATATATATATATATATATATATATATTATATATTTTTTTTTCTTTTTTCATAGTGTTCGCCATTTCCCACGTTAGCGAGGTAGCGTTAAGAATTATAATGCATATCATTTTCTATAAGCTAGGACTCGTTCGGAATACTTTTTTCTGTGGTCCAGTAGATGGATGATAGGGTATTTGCCACCTCAGCAACCTCATGGCTTGCAATCCATCCATCAGGGACCTTCCAAGGGGCAGCTCTCTCTCTCTCTCTCTCTCTCTCTCTCTCTCTCTCTCTCTCTCTCTCTCTCTCTCTCTCTCTCTCTTCTCTCTCTCCATGAATTTCTTGGTATATTGCAACCTGTATCTCAAGAGTGTAAATTTTCTAAAGCCATTTGACACGAGAAATCTCCATTGGTAGACTGTGACGAATATATTCAATTTGAAGGGAAACACATAAAAAGAAAGAATATATATATATATATATATATATATATATATATATATATATATATATATATATATATATATATATATATATATAAATATATTGTGTGTGCATATTGCTGAAGAAGATGGTATCTTCAGTGCGATTTATCTTAGATGGTGACGGTAAACTTTAAACTTTAGGGTGTCATGGTCTTTTATGAATGCAAGAGGTGACATTTACCTTTACGTTAGTGCGGTGGAGTCTGATAAGATCGCCTGAGAGCCTTCTTAGCTATTCATGAGAAAGAGGACTTATGCCTTGTAAACTCTTGGAAATCTAAGTTTACCTTTGGTTACCCTTAACATGTCTTTCCTTCCTTACAACTAACTCGAGATTGAGCTTTCTCCCTCTCCACCCAGCCCATACCTGTGTTTTATCTTCCCTTTCTGTCCGTCTGTCTGTCTGTTTGTTTATATATGTCTTATCTTTCTCTGTTATGTAGCTGTGTCTGTCTGTCTCTCTCCCTCTGCGTCTCTCCCTCTTTTGTCTTTCTCGGCTTTTCTCTGTTTATGGCGTTGTGTGTGTGTGTGTGTGTTGTGTGTGTGTCTGCTTGTCTTTATCTATCTTTCCATTTATTCAATCTTGTGTGATTCTCTCTCTCTCTCTCTCTCTCTCTCTCTCTCTCTCTCTCTCTCTCTCTCTCTCTCTCTCTCTCTCTCTCTCTCTCTCATGGTAAGCATAAACCGACACTAAGGATAGTAGTAGTAGGCGAGCAGACTGCTGGACTGCAGTCGAGGATGAAAATGGTATATAGATCAGGTTAGAGAGGGGATAATGAAAATGTCGAGAATAATTGCGATACTGATATCTGATATGATCAAGTCTTTATGAAAGCAACGTTAACGAGAAACGAAATAACGTTGTATCATGCAGCAAACACTTTTGTGAAAGTTCCTCCTGCAGCACATCTCATTCACACATTAGTGTGACGAACACTCGCTCGTCAAAAGAGTGTATGTGTGTATGCTTATGTGTCTCTTTGTTTGCATGTTTTTGTGTACATGTATGTACGTTTTGAGTTCACATTATGTCGGTAGTACTATGCGTGTGTGTATTGCAGGGAGAGTCTTCCACCCGTGTTACCCCGTCTCTTAACAATGCACTATTGTCCGCAAAAAGCCTTGTCCGCGCCCCGTAGATTCTTAAAAGTGACATACGCCTAAGATTTGTGGGTTGAAATCGTTGTACATCAGATCGCTGAGACTATTGTTTCTAACGGTGTGAGCGCCACCAACCCGCCTCAGTGTGCCTCAGGCTATCTTGAGGGAAAGATGTTCTTTCTTTAATCTTCCAGGCTGCCACTTAATTCTGGGAATTTCAAAACTGAACGATGTATCTCTTTCATAAAGATGGTTGGCTCCTACCTTTCTCAGCAAGAGAGAGAGGCCAAAATGTCACCCGAAAGCAAGAATATATGGGTACACGAGAAATTTCTAGGCCGCTACGGCTTAGTGATG